>NC_056729.1:771380383-771680383 GCF_019279795.1 Protopterus annectens
CTTGGGCATTGTCAACAAATGTCTGGAACTAGGCATAAACTCCTTTATAACATGCTGGATAGCTAGCTGGCTCTCTGATAGGACTCAGGAGGTTAGAATTGGTGAGGCCCACCTCCACAAAAAAGTCCAGTCACCACTGAAGTCCCAGAGGGCTCTGTGCTGGGCCCACTCCTCTTTGGCATCTGCTTCTTGGATGTCAAAGTCAATGTCAAAGGCCTTTGCCTGACAATGTTTGCAGATGACTGCAAACTGGGAAGAGTCATTGAATCCCCCAAGATGAGAACACCCTTCAAAAACTCAATATCAAGAAATGCATTATAGTACATTTTGGGAAGTCTGCTACCCTGGGTAACATCATCAATAAAACACTTAAAATTTGATTCACTACTCAGGGATCTAGGAACTCATGTAGATAGTAACCTAGCCGGTGACTAGCATGTGTCCAAGGTAGTAAGACAATCCTTCAATGTTGCTCAACATATAAGCAAGGGCATGACATCTAGGTCCACAGCGGTAATCATACAACTGTACTCAGCCCTCATCAGACCCATCATTGAGTATAATGCTCCCTTTGGCATGTACTTCACCAGACACATGCAGCAACTGAAACATCCACAAAGGTTACTTACAAAAAGAGTACAGGGAGTAAACACAATGTCCTACGTTGATTGCCTCGAGCCCTCTCTCCTTACTCAGTATCATAAAGACTTCTGAAAGGTGATCTTTGCTTGGCATACAAAACACCACTTGACCCTGTTTTTATGAACCTTTTTTTTACATCTGCAAAACAAACAGCAACAGAACTACTAGATTAAAAGACCTAAATGTTGCATGTGATATAAATAGGACATGGTGGAAAGCCAGATAGGTTTCTCAGAGAATTCACATTCTCTAAAGCAGGGTCCCCATCCATGTGAAGCAAAGTTCTTCACTATCCCTTTTGAAGTGCAACTTGGACCAATGGATGAGTAGATTGGAAATTCACCCCTGGTCTGGCTCGTACATTTCTGATGGACATAAGCAGTCAGTACATCACACCTATATAAATCAAATTTTTAGGTCAAATATGGGTTGCACAGCTAGGCTAAGGGACCTAGTGGTCGTTAGCCTAGTATACATATATGAACTGCTATGAACTATTCTAAAGCAAACTACATTCTATTATGAGACAATCTGTCAAAATTTAGTGCTCCCCTAAACCTAGAGCACACAGCTACCTATGCATAATTATTTACAGAAACCCTACACAAATATGTAAATGATTGTAACGAGGCTGCCAGTGGTAAGCCCAGATCTAAAACCAAAAATAAACCACACTGGTAGAATTCTTAAATTAACAGGCTATATAACAAAAGAAAAAAGTCAAGACCAAATTCAAAAAGAGCTCTCCGATTAATCTAAAGAAGTAACTAAGAGGTCAAACAATACCAATTAAAAGGTCAAGATAGCCTCTCTGGCTAAGGACAGTCACAAAGCTTTCTACAGCTATGTCAGGAACCTTAAAGGTAACACTTAGCAAGTGGGTGCAGAACTGGTGGTAAATTCCACAACCTTCACTTACCAGAATGGCATAGTAAATCTACTGGCTGATAAATTTAGCTATAACTTCCCCTCCCACTGTCCCCTGTGAAATCCCTTTTAGCATATCCCCCAGCTATCAACAGGGAGCAAGTCCCGGAGGTGCTCACTAAGGCTAAAAACTGTGCTTCAATGGGTCTGACAATATCCTTGGTTGCCTCCTAAATAGCGTAAAACGTGACCTAACAGCACCATTTGAAGCACTCTTCAATTACAGCCTCAAAACAGGTTGTGTGTCAGGTGAATGGAAGGCCACAACAGTCATTCTTCTTCATAAGGGTGGACCATCAGCTGACCCCAGGAACTAAAGACCCATCAGTTTTATATACAAGCCATGGAACAAATTATCATGGATAAACAAGGACACTGGCAAACAACAACCTACTTAAGCTGTTGACATCTTTGAGAAGACCTATATGGCTATAGATGAGGAGAAAATAGTACATACCACTTACCACACACACACACACACACACACACACACACACACACACACACACACACACACACACACACACACACACTATTGGAATAGACTGAGTTAATACTAAAATGGTTGATAAATCTTGTTGGCAAAAATACTTGGGGAAAAAAAAAAAAGAAGCACAAGAATTTTTGGATAAGGGGCTATGTACAGCCCAGGAGTCAATGCATTTGTATAATATGTTTCCAGATGTGTGTGTGTGTGTATATATATATATATGCACACACACACACACACACACACATAGTGCATATAAAAAGTATACACACCCCTGTTAAAATGCCAGGTTTTTGTGATATAAAAAAATGCGACCACAATAAATCATTTAAAAACTTTTCCCACCTTTAATGTGACCTATAACCTGCAGAATTCAACTGAAAAACAAACAAAGCTGTTAGCGGAAAAAATATAAAAAATAAAAAACATACAATAAGCTAGTTCCATAAGTGTGCACACCCTTCAACTAATACTTTGTTGAAGTACCTTTTGATTTAATTACAGCATTCAGTCTTCTTGGGTAGGAGTCTATCAGCATGGTACATCTTGACTTGGCAATATTTGCCCACTCTTCCATAAAAAAGCAAACCAAATCTGTCAGACTGCGAGGGCATCACTTGTGCACAGCCCTCTTCAGGTCACCCCACAGATTTTCTATTAGATTTAGGTCTGGGTTCTGCTTGGGCCATTCCAAAAACTTTAATTTTCTTCTGGTGAAGCCATTCTTTTGTTGATCTGGATGTATGCTTGGGGGTCATTGTCGTGTCGAAAGGTGAAATTCTTCATCATCTTCAGATTTCTAGCAGACGCCTGAAGGTTTTGGGGCAAAAGTGAATGGTATTTGGAACTGTTCATAATTCCTTCCACCTTGACTAAAGCCCCAGTTCCAGCTGAAGTAAAGCTGCCCTAAAGCATAATATTGCCACCACCATGCTTCACTGTGGGGATGGTGTTCTTTTGGTGATGCAAAGTGTTGTTTTTGCGCTAAACATACCTTTTGGAATTGTAGCCAAAAAGTTCAACCTTGGTCTCATCAGACCCATAACACATTTTCCCACATGCTTTTGGGAGACTGTATTGTTTTGCAAATTTTGTCCTGGTCTGGGTGTTTTTCTGTGTAAGAAAAGGCTTCTGTCTTGCAACCCTACCCCATAGCCCAGACATATGGAGAATACAGGAGCTTGCTGTCGCATGTAGTACACAACCAGTACTAGCCAGAAATTCCTGCAGCTCCTTCAGTGTTGCTGTAGGTCTCTTGGCAGCCTTCCTGACCAGTTTTCATCTAGTCTTTTCATCAATTTTGGAGGGATGTCATGTTCTTTGCAACGTCACTGCTGTCCCATATTTTCTCCATTTTTTGATGACTGTCTTCACTGTGTTCCATGATATATCCAATGCTGTGGAAATGTTTCTCTACCCTTCTCCTGACTGATACCTTTCAACAATGTCAACAATGAGATCCCTTTGCAAGCTCTCTTCAAACCATGGCTTTTGCTGTAGCAAGCAACTGAGTAAATGTCAGGAAAATCCAACTAGGACAGCTGAACTTTATTTGGGGTTAATCAGAGTCTCTTTAATTAATAGGTGTGTACCCAAGAAAACTGAATGCTGTAATTAAAGCAAAAGGTGCTTCAACAAATTGTTAGTTTAAGGGTGTGCAAACTTATGCAACCAGCGTATTGTTCATTTTTTATTTTTTATATATTTTTTCCCCTAACAGATGTTTGTTTTTCAATTGAATTGTACAGGTTATAGGTCACATTAAAGGTGGGAAAAGTTTCAAAATGATTTATTGTGGTTTCATTTTTTATATCACAAAAACCTGGCATTTTAACAAAGGTGTGTACACTTTTTATATCCACTGTATGTGTGTGTGTGTATATGTATGTATATATGTATATGTATGTGTATACATATATATATATATATATATACATACACACACACACACACATATACATATATATTTTTATATATATATATATATATATATATATGTGTGTGTGTGTATATGTATGTGTGTGTGTGTGTGTATATAGATATATATATATATATATATATATATTTTTTTTATTTATATTTTTTTGACCGTCTCATAGTCACTGAGTGTAGCAATTTCAGCGATTAATGCTATTTTTGTCTTCTTTTCATGGACCACTATATCTGGTTTTCTAGCACCTATCTTTTGAATTGTTGGTAATGGGTGATCCAATGTGATATAAATTTCAACATTTTCTATGATGCTTTGTGGCTCCATGTTTCCACTGTTTTTCAGCTACTTCAATATTATGTTTGCACAATCCCCAGTGCAACAGTCTTGCCACATTATTATGCCTTTCAGTATACAGTCCTTCTATAGTATATCACAACCAGCAACAAGGTGTGCAACTGTTTGCAGTCCTGTTTTACAAAACCTATATTTGTCTGTTTTGCCCACATTAGAGTACTACAAATAAAACCACCATTAAGCGCTTTTATTCCTTCTTAGGGACTTCTTCAGAACAAAATAATTTGATCTACCCAGCATTCAAATACACCAGTCAAGTAACTATTTAATTAAATTAGGTTTTTAATAATACAACAAATAAGAGCTGATCAACAAGGGAGGGTTTTGAGTGAATTTTTGGATGTATGTGAGCTGAAATTGCAATTGTTCCTGGATGCCACTAGGTACCCAGGTATTAATGAAATGGTGAATGTAAATTGTGTTTTAAAATTGAATCATGTTTTGGGGTAGATTTAGTAACATTACATACATTTACATATTTTGTATAACTTTAGGATGTTTTCATAAATGTTCATTCAAGTTTAATACTTGTTATTTTTGTGTTTAATTATTTTGAGAAAGTTTTCAATATGGTTATGGTTTTTAAAAAAACATTTTCATAATGTGAATTGTAGGGTAGTAAATTAGTGTTAGTGTTAATTAATTAATCAATTACTTAATTGATTGGTGTATTTGAAAGGTCTATATTGAATTAACGAAAATCCTCTTGTGCGAATACAAACATTGACACGTATACAGCGAAGCGGCAGAAGAGCAAACGTTCAGAACCGCGAAGATCGAACTGCCATAGTTGTCCACGACAGTAAGTGATTTCTTTATCTGGTATAGCTCCCTAAGGTAAGTGTGCGATAGTTACTGACCTTAGGGTTAGGGTGCGGGTTAAGGTAAGTGCATATGTAGTAGTATGTTTAACTTAGATGTTAGGGTTAAAAATAGGATTAAGTTTAGTGTATATATAGTAATGTAGTTGAGTACTTGTTGGGTGTTGTTTTTTATAGTTAGATGTATTTGTGTGTCATGTAGGTTTTATTAGGACATGGGATATGTAGGTGAAATGTAGGTATGGGTATAGTGTGCTTTTTTATTTAGTTTGGGTAGGCAGTATGTAGCGGGAGGTAGAGTTGGCCAACTATGGGGATTCGACGTTTTGTATTTCGCGGTTTTGTACATTCGCTGTCTTTGCGTACCGCTGTTTATGTGTCGACGTTTACTCATTCAATCAAGAGGATTTTCGGTAATTCAATATAGACCCTATTTGAATGCTGGGTAGATGAAATTATTTTGCTCTGAAGAAGTCCCTCAGAAGGGATGAAAGTGCTTAATGGTGGTTATATTTGCAGTACTGTAATCTAGTTTCAATAAAACAGTGTTTTTGAGTGACTCGGCTGTTCGTCCTCTCTTTTGGTTACTTGGTTTGTGGAATTTTTTACAAGTCGTTTCTCCCACATGTTCAATGGACTTTGTAAACCAATGTGTATGTAGCCCACTATCTTGGGCTGTCAATATTAACCTTTCATCTTTTGGTTTGAATTTGCCTCTTCTTAACCATTCCTGCATTTGATCCTGATCAACATGAGGCTCGTCCAAGAGTTTTCTATACCTGCAACTATATTTATGCATTTTCCACATTTCCTTTCTTGTCATCTGATCCTTCACCTTATAATCTTTTTTTTGACACATTCAGTTGCTGCCTGATTTTTATCTACTTCAAGTCTGATTTCCATTCCCGCTTGACGTCAATATGTTTTTGCTAGATTAAGAAGGGAAGTCATCTTAGATTTATTCTTCTCGTGTTTCAAAACTTTCACTATGTTTGGGTCTTGTGAGGTCAGTAGATATGTATGCAGATCTATACATATAATCAATTTCAAGGAGACCCATACCTCCTTCGAAACGGGGAATATACAATCTTGGTATGCATGGATTTTTACAAATCATTTAATGAACATGATGCATCCTTCTTGTTTTCCTGTTAATCTATCCAACACCTTCTGATGCCATTCAATCACTCCAAAACTAAGTTAGGACTGGAAGAGCAAACTGGTTTACAGCTTGAATCTTTTTCTTAGATGTCAAGGCTGTTTACAGGATTAATTCAAAATATTCCTTACCAAGTTTTATTCACATTTATTTGTGTTTTATTGCTGATCCTTCATCAATTCCCAAATATTTATACACTCCCACTCGCTCAAGTTCTTTTATATCACATTCTTGTCCCAAACTGATATATTTTTGGTGCTCCAGCTTTCCTGCTTTTGCACATTTATTAAGACCACCTAGCATTCTTACATCTGAAAAAGTTTTGACTACATGCAGTTGTGCTTGTGCTTTCAGTTCCTCATCTGTTGAGCTATACAGTTTTAAATCATTGACAAAAGGAAGATGAGAAATCTTTACATGTTACTGCTTTCTGGGAGACAAATTATAGCCATGACCTAATCTGTTAAGCAGACAGCTTAATGGGTTAAGGGCAAGACAGAAGAGCAATGGTGACAGAGTGTCACCCTGGAAAATCCCCCTTTGGATTTTTATCCCTGGAATAATAATTTGCCCTTTATCATGGCTTAAGTGCAAAGTGGTTTGCCACTGTTTCATGGTCTCTGTGATGTAGTTTGTCAGTGTAGGGTGTATGTTATACATTTTTAAGCATTCTTTTATCCATGAATATGGGATACTGTTAAATGCTTTTTTTGTAGTCAATCCATGCCATACTTACATTTTTCCCCTTTTTACCATTCTCCAATATGACTTTACTTAACAACAAATGATCCTTTATTCCATATGATTTTCTTTTAGTGCCCTTTTGTTCTATTGTTATAATTGAGTTTTCTTCTATATGACTATAAACTCTGTTGGCATCACTTCAGGTGTAGAGTTTATACATTGTTGGAAGACAAATTATTGGTCTATAATTTTTAGGGTAGCTTGCAGGTTCACTCTTAAGTAGGAGCATTGTTTTTCCTGTTGTTAACCAGGTTGGTGTCTGTTCGGGGTGCACATATAAATAGTTCTTACTCATGGCTTAATTTCTGTCCAACGATGTTAATACTTTTAACCAGAAAGGTACTGCATCTGGGCCTGGGGTTTTCCAATCAGAAGCTTTTCTTAACTTTGTTTCATTCTCTGGCTGTTACTTCATCCCATTTCATATCCTGCACCTTTGAACTTCTTATTCTTTCTTTTACTTCTTCTATCCAGTTAACATATTAGTTATGTTCCACAGGAACTTCATAAACACTTCTCCAAAATGTAGCTCTTTCTTCTTTTTTTGGTGGTCTTTCAATTCCTTTTACCTTGTTTCACAATTCTATATAAAACTTTTGTGGGTCATCAAAAAATTGCTTATTTTGTACTTTTCCTTTATATTTATCTGTGATCTTCTAAGTATTTCTGCCTGTGCTCATATTTTTAGTTTACTACTTGCAATAGTGCATGATAAATCTTGATCCATTATAATAATGTACATTGCTTTTATCACATCTATCTTTGAGGATTTTTGTTGACCTGTTCCCGCTTCTATACTCTTCTAACAGTGACACTTCTTGTCTTATTTCTCTATTCGATACTTCCATGATGGTATTCGATTTCTCACCTTCCTTTCTCTTACTACCCTGTGTTCTTGTGGCAGAGTTTTATCGGTTATTAATTTAGCTGCACAATAATACATCCTGCTTACTTCTGTTATACTGCATGGATTTCTATCAAGAGTCCTAATTGCTGTGTTCATTTGTTTTATCAAACTTCTGACTTTTTTGGGTTTTACTTACCTTCTGCAGTCTATTTCTTTCATTGATCTTAATATGTCTATCCATCTCTATAAAATCAAGCAATGCTTCTCTTAGCTCATTTTCTTCTGAATTGAGAGCACATTTTTTGTTCTCCACTTCCTACAGAGATTCGATACAAAGTTCTATGTTATCGTCCCATGGCACATTCTCTTTCATTTCTTCCCGTGTCATCCATTACTCTGTCATATGGGAACTCACTGGCCTATTACTCCTCAACATTGACTGCATCAGTTGCCACAGTTTCCTGTTCCTTATCTTGCTGTCCAGCTTCAAATGAATGTTTATACTGGTTTCCTGTGGAAGGCTCCAAAATATCTTCATATGACAACTGACCATTTGCTTCCCGTTTCACTGGTTTCTCCTTAATTTGGACGTCCATTGCTCTATCCTGCTGTGGTGCTTTCAGAGTTAGATTTTCTACACTGAATCCTTCACTTTGCAGGTACTCCATAACCCCAACTTCTATTTCTTTAACTTCTCCATTACTAATCTTCGTTTCTACTTTTACTCTGTCTTATTATTTTTTGTACTGTAAAGTTTTCCATGTCCAGATTCCTTTGCCAATATTTTCTTCAAATATCTTTGGGGGTGCTCTTTTTGTATTGATTTGTTTTGCTTTCTCCTTTGCACAAGTATTACACCATATTAAATTTATTTATTTCCCATGTCAATATTTCTTCAGATGTCTCCTGATCTTCCTGCTTCTCCTTACTTTGGGGGCTCATTCCATCATGCTGTGATGTAACCTGTGTTAGACCTTCTACACCAAATTCTTCACTTCACAGGCACTCCATAACTTCAACTTTTTTTTTAACTTCTACTTTACTAATCTTCTTTTCTAAATTCCCTCTTTGTGATATTTTTTTATTGTAAAATTGTCCATATCTAGATGCCTTTGCCTGCATTTCTCTTTGACTATCTTTGGGGCTGCCTTTTTTGTATTGATTAATTTGGCTTTTGACTATGCATAAATATTGTAACATATAAAATCTCTTTCTTCCCCATGTCTGTATTTCTTTTTTATACTTTTGAAAAATCTGTAGGTTTTGTTGTTTACATTTTAACACTTCTTCAGATGCTTCTTTTTCCAAACAGATCTATGTTTCTTGGTCTATATAATGTTTTTCAAAAATCTGTTGTATTAATGAATACAATTTTTTATTTGAAGTTTCTGACTATTTTTCTTGCGGAAGTATTTTTCTTTCCTCAAATTTCTCTCTTAATATTTTTGTATATTTTGTGTCTGGAAATTCTGGACTTTTTGCATAATAGTAACAATACATAATTTCTTTCTTATCCTCAATAGTCCACTCTATCATCTTTATGGCTCTTCTTTGGCCTAATTTTGTGATTTTTGTGTTCTGCTACTTTCTTCTACAACAGGGAGGGCCATCCTACACCTGGGCCTGGCCTGGCCCCATTGTAGGAATGTTTCTGTATTTTGAGGATTCAACACTGTCAACTTTTCCAGTCCTGGCACCAGTGTGCCTACCAGGATTGGGCACTTTTATATCCTGGGTCTTGTGCACCCAGCTATATTTTTTAATTTTTGACCTACTTCTGTCCATGATATATGCCATATAAAATACAGTCTATATTATTAGTGTCATCTGGGTGAGATTTTCTGAAAAACAGGGTCCACCTCGTTAATGTACTCACCAAGATTTGAGGATGAATTCAGTTTCAGCAATACTACTCTCCTTTGCTTGCTGATTTACCTCTCCTTTCAGACTCCTGCATACGTGTGTGTGCGTGTGTGTGTGTGTGGGTGTGGGTGTGAGTCTCTGTGTAGTTCAAGGACATTGATTATATATATATATATATATATATATATATATATATATATATATATATATAGGTACCATGCTCTGGTGTGAACAAGTGCTCCAACACCCAGTACAGCAACACCCCTTGGTTAACACAGGCAGGTATTTGACAGATGTGTGATATCAACAATCCCTGAGTAGGGAAATATTTCCTTTCCATGGGGATTGTGTGATCTCAGAGTTAGTACTTATAATTAGCATGGGGTGTAGGTTGATGACTAACAGGGCATATAAAATACTGCATGATAACTATAGGAATAAGAGGAAGTTGGAAATGACTGGGAAGAGAGACTGGACAAGCAATTCAATATATGTATGGCTCCCAAATATACAACAAGTTCTAGAAAATTAAGTGTTTTTAATACCCCAAGTAGACTAAAAGAATGTTTCCTCAGGTAGATTGCAAATGTTGGAGGTGTGACTGGGAAGAAATAGATAACTGGGAACATTTTTGGTGGACTATAATGAGTTGGCAGACTTTCAAAAATTAATTGTGGACTACTCTGTCAGAAATACTGGGTGAACAAATTGGTCTAAGGAAATTATTTTTTGAGCTGTGATACAGAATTGCCTAGACATAGTAACGCCTTGCCGAGTTTAATTCTGGTGGCTGCCAAAAAAAATTACAATTACTAGAAAATGGAAATCATAGTCTAAACCAACCATACTAGAAGTACTGAATATAGTAACAGAGATAAAAGAGCTGGAAGTGGGATCTTTATAAAAGGGTAGGAGCAGACTACATTGAAAAAAATCGGACTTGTGGGAACACATGCTTAATAATGTTATAGAGGTGAAGTGAAGTTTAAGGGAAGGCAGGAATTGAATGAGCTATTTAATGTTTGACAATGACTGTATAAAAGATTATATGTGATATATGGGTCTAATGTTATATATTCGAACATCCAAAATGTAGAATACCATATGGCTGACATTTGGAAGTTCGAATATATAACAAAAAAAAAAAAAAAAGGAAAAACACACCTTAACAGTGCGAGCAGGGGGAGCAAACCCCCCTGCACCCCCCATCCCCCTACTTAAATATACCAACTCCGAGACCGCACTTCAGTGCAGAAAAGGGAAATTCTCCCATTCTGCACCTGTAAGTCACAATTAAAAGTCAATCTTTGAACACTTGAAATGTCGATCATATGGTCGACCATATGACGTTCGACATTTCCAGCGTTCGAAGATTTGACATAGACCCTGACATATAATGTCTGCAACCAAAAAAAATGTCAATATGATTTGTTTTCATTTATATAAATATAAATGTATGCTTGCCTATGTCATAAGTGATAATTCAATGAAAAAAGTAATGGCAGCTTTGTCAAAATGTTATACAATGGCAGGGGCGGCTCATGCTATAGGACTGCAGGACTGCAACCCTCCCACCTAGAAAACAAAAAAGTAAAAATAAAGAAACACAAAAACAAAGTAAAGAAAACATGTTACGATAGCTGCAATTCCTGGAAGTACTCCGAGCATACGGGGTCACTCTCAGACTGCTTTCTCAGTCATCTAGATAGGGGGAAAGGCATCTCTGCCCCGCAGATGCCCAGCAGTCGGTGCGGTAGTGATGTCACAGAATGGAGGCACTCCGGACTGCAGCAGCAGCAGGCTGGACCAATCAAGGTGCATTTAACTAGCACAGCAGCTAACGAGGTGCGCTGGACCAATCGCGTTTCACTAGCGCTACAGCTAACGTACACAGGACTTCATTAGCGTGATTTGTTGTCTACAGTACAGGGCTCAATGGATATCGTAGAGGACTGGATTTCTTGGCTCAGTTATGCTCAGGCTTGTCGGCAGGAAAGAGGTGTGTGTGTGTGTGTGTGTGTGTGTGTGTGTGTGTGTGTGTGTGTGTGTGTGTGTGTGTGTGTGGGTGTAAAATGCCCTAGTTGCTATATACTGGTGACTAGAGAGAACTCATGGTGGTGTGGTAGGGAATACCTCAGGCTTGAACCCTGTACCTTGTATGCAGGTGGCAAGGGCCTGAATTCCCTACCCACCACCATTTGTAAACAATTTGCAGATTTTTGCCTCATATTTTTTCTGTTCTGTTCCTCATAAAATCTGTGGTTTCTATATTTTTGTTAGTCAGTCAGTGGTGCAGTCAGTGGTGCAGGGGTAGCATTGTTGCCTGACCGTTACAGCTTCTCTGGTTTGATTCTTGGCTGGGGTGCCTTCTGTGTAGAGTCTGCATGTCTTCCCATCTTAGTACAGATTTTTGCCTCATATTTGTTCTGTTCTGTTCCTCTTAAAATCTGTGGATTCTGTATTTTTGTTTCCTTACACAGTCAGTGGTAGCATTGTTGCCTGACAGCTACAGCTTCTTTGGTTTGATTCTTGGCTGGGATGCCTTCTGTGTGGAGTCTGCATGTCCTCTCATCTTACAAAGATGTGTCTTGAGTGTTTCTCCCTGGGCCTGTGCTGAAAATTGGCTTTTGTTCCAAGTTGGACTTTCCTGGTTAACAAATGCTAAATAAAAATGACAGGCATTTGAATTTCAGACTTCATATTCTTCAGAACGTACATGGTAACACAAAACCTTTCATTCTAGCAATTTTCTAAGTTTATAAGATGGATATTTGAAATTCGTCCCTATGTTAAGGACTGTATTCTCCCATTATTGGCTTCGTCCAGGTTTTTTGTGCTAAGGTTGAGAGCTATGGTGAGAATTGAATTCTCTAAATGGTAGCCATTTAAGTTTCAGTCTTCCTCTTTTTCACAAAACAGCTGATTTGGCATAGTGGTATGTTGCTCTGACTGTTTTGCAGAGGGTCCTGGGTTCCAGACTTGGCAGTGATATGTCTGGTGGTAACACAGCATTTTATTCTAGCAACTTTCCAACATTATACAAGCAATGTTTAAAATGTGTCCCTGATTTTTGGACTTTTGTCTCCCCTCCCCTCAATAAATGTTGGCCTTTTCCAGATTTCTTGTGCTGCAAAGTTCAGAGATACAGCTGAGTGTCGAGTAGATTTTACATGGATCTGAGAGTGCAGGGGAACAAAAGATTAGTGCTGTTTATGCTGAGTCTGCTTGTATTATTAATAGCACAACATATAGTGTACTTGCTTTTGATGCAGAAGGCTGTGGGTTCTACTCCCACAGTAGGTAGATGCATTGCTGATACTGTACTGTGTTGTAAAGGGGGGTGGATGCTGCAGTCCTTTTTGGCGAAGATACCTAGTAACTATCAGCCTGTTATCAGTTTACCATCCATTCCCTATTTCAATATTACTAGCTTATCATTTTTTTAATGCAACATAAGCAATTTATTCCTCAAGGGGAACAGGCACTTTATTTGTGGATGAAACAATGAAATATAAAGTTGTTTGCTAGCAGCAACCTCTTCATTAGTTACACATTTCTTCAATGTGGAATTATTTAGATGACTTTTACTACTTCAGAGACTGTGCATATTTACTAACACTGATGGACTGTAGAAGTCTGAGTAGACCTTTATGATGGAAATGTTCTGAATTGGGCAGTTTTGTCATTATTGGTGCATGCATTTTGTTTCATTGTTAATTGGCAAAATGTTTAAAACAATAAATTTAAAATGCCCTCTAACAACTGTACTGTATTGTACAAGGAATATAATTTAATACAATCAGGAAGGTGTATCCAAGAGCACGTGTATGTTTCATGTGCAAGGGGCCTATGATTTGAAAACAGCCCAAAGTTAATCTTTATCTGCCACTGGCAAAATGTATTTTCTTCGAATGTGGGTTTCAATGATGTTTCAATGAATGTGAGCTTCAAGGGCAGAGAAGTTTTAATGCCAAGTCTATTTTCATTGTGAGACTGCATTATTTTGTTTAGCAGATATTTATTAGTGTTTGTGCTGTAAAATGCAAAATAAAACTTTCAAATGAAATACAAATCATTGCAGAAGTAAAGCAGTATGCACATTAGTGTTTATGGTAAATGGGGCGAAATAACCAAGGAATGGGCACTGGAATGGCTGCAGGGGAGAGGCTCCAATCGACCATGATTTTGTGAGGGGGGAAGGGCAGCAAACTCAAGACAGCGCCGGCTAAACCATACCTCTCAACTGTCCAGATTTTTGCAGAATGAATAGATTTTTGCTTCTTATTTTTGGTTTGTTCCTCATAAAATCTGTGTTTGAAGTCACTAAATAATGACAGACATTAAGTTTCAGACATTGTAACCTTCAGAAAAATCATGCTAAAGCAAGACCTGTTATTCTATCAACTGTCTGTTACTCTATCAACTGTCTTAAGTTTATACAAGAGCAATTTTTAGTACTGTTTGTATGTTCCCCCAAAATATTTGGTCTTGTCCAGATTTCCTGCATTAAGAGGCTGAGAGGTAAGTGCAAATAAATCGCTTTATAGAATTAGGAATATCCAGACCTCTCAACTGTCCCCAATTTGGGCTCAAAATGTTGCTCTCCCTAATAATCCCTCCGCAAAATAGCAATTTTGGAAGAAAACGTGGAGGGTTTACAATTACAAATAACTGCAATGATCAGAGTTATAAATTACTTTTATTTCAGAAATGCATGTAGATTCTCTAATTTTGTCAGCTGCTCAAGTTAACAGTACTAATATTAAAAAGGTGTCCCTTTGACAGGTTCCCAGCTGTATTGTGTGGCAATTTTATATTTTTGCATCACATTTTTGGTCAGTTTTTCATAAAATTGTGGTTTTCTGTCAAATTAGGGGCAAATCATTAAAGACTGAAGTTAGAAAATAACGGAAGACATTTGAGTTTCAGATTTCATACCCTTTAGAAAATTCATACTAATGTAAGACCTACTACTTTTCTATTATCTTTCTAAGTTTATAACAGCAATATTTAAAAATTGTCCTTATTTTTGGGCCTGTGTCCCACTTCTGTGTATGGCTTTGTCCAGATTTCTTGCTCTGAGTTTGAGAGGTATGAGTGTCAGCGCCATCACCGTCAGCCAGAGACATTTCAAATTGTGACAAACTTGTTGCAGTGTCCAAGCAAAGGACAGGATTACAGTATTTTCAGAAGCTCGTTACATTTTGTTGAAGACTTGCAGTCATTTTTGCAGGCTTTACCCATAAACTAAACAGAATGTTAATCTATTATGTGTGGTCCATAACTTGTGCAGTGATCCTTTAAGCAATTTATCTTGAGCTTGTTTCTTGTTTGCTATTCATTTTTTACTTTGATCATGTCTTCCTCATGAAGCAAGTAGATATTGTTGTCAGGCAGCAGGTCTTTTTTGGATAAGAAACATTTTTACAAGTGGGAGTTTCACAGATTGCTACTTTCGGCATGTTACTTGGCAATTTTATAAAGCTGAAAATAAATTATAATTGAAACTGCACTGCAAGGAGAAGTGGTTTAACTTGAGTGCTGCTTGTTTTTTTATACTTGATTTTGACTGGCATTCCAGTAATGTATTTAAAAAGTCATTTATTTTTTCATGCTTCACAACCTTTGTGTTTCCATCTAGATATTAAAAAAGCTGTCATGTAGTCAATGCATTGAAATATTTTTTTTTCTACACTTCATTTTGTCTTGAATGGACTCAAGTAATAACGGTTTGGCACCCAGGGCAACGTATTTAAAGTTCCAGTTGTTGTGGTTTTGAGCATAGCTCCACCCCTTTCTAGTTGGCCCGACCCCTCCCGCTGGCCACACCCATTCAGCTGTCTTCTGCAGCACCCCTTTAATTTGAAGTCACAAGCCGCCACTGCTATATGGTAATGAAAACCACTGTATGTCACTTTTTCAGTGATAAACTGTAGGCCAGATTATATCATTCTGAGCTATGTGTTACAGTTTGCTAATCACTGGAAGCTTCAGTTAAAACAAAGTGTTTCACTGCTAAAAAGAATGTCACAGTAGTTAGGAATAGAGGCGAAAATGTCTTCCTTCACCTTGCTGTTGCATTGAAAAGAAGTGGCAATATCCCCATTCTCCTTGATAAGATAATGGAGACAGAGGTTCATTATACATGTCAGAGGGATTCCTCTGCTAACCATGTTAATCCTTAAGGGATTGTAATTTTAGTGTACGAGATTTGCTACAGAAGCCACTGTTATATGGGTAAGTCTCTGCATGAGGTGATGACTGTTCTGAACGTCTTACAGGATTTTTGGCTCAGTTGAGACTCCACAGTCAAAGTGAAAAGTTGGGAGCTTAGTGCATTCCCTTTATACTACTATTTTGCAAAATGGGCTGTGTGAGTTTTGTAAAAGGGGGAACTGGCCCTTTTGAGCTATGTGCCAGGGATAATAGCCATGTTTTGTTACATGTACACTGGATAGGTTTTTGAGAAGGTCATTTTAATGAAGTCATCTTTGTATAATTCAGTGGCTACCAAGGATTGGGTGAAGCAGATACATTCCCAATAACTACTGGACATTGCAGGTAAGTGCAGCTTTTTTTATTTTTGCGAAATTGTCCAACAAATTTATATTGCTGACTTCAGATGCTGTACTAAGTGATCATATTGAGAAAGAAATTGGTATCATTATGTATTTAGTATACTGCTGTTAAGCCATGGTAGCGCAGCGGTAGCATTGTTGCCTCACAGCAAGAGGTTTTCCCGTTCGATTCTCGGCTGGAGCGCCTTCTGTGTGGAGTCTGCATGTCCTCCCCGCAGTCGAGTGGTGGTCGAAAGACATGTGTAAAACACGAGTGCCTTTGTTGAAGGCTGGGCGTCGGGCTGGCAACTCGGCACTGTAAAAATCTACTACCAATCATTAGCGGACCGGAGTTCCGCTGTGGCGACCCCTAACCGGGAAAAGCAGAAAGAAGAAGATGATGTATTTAGTATACTACTGTTGCAATATTTTATGAGAAAGGATTGTAATATTTTATAATATTGGTTTTATGTACTAGTTTATAAGTTTCTTATTTTAACTGTGGTGTGAGGGGGCAGTTATTGACATGTGCTTAGAGGCAACTTATGTCTGATTTACTGGGCTCTCCCTAACCCAAATCTAATGAAAATACTGCACATCCAAGTCAAATGGGACTAGAGTCTCCCATTCCAGGGACCTCAATCTAGCCTGCAACATATACAGGACCTGCTGAAGAGACAGATGCATCTTTCAGAGGCTGCCACTCCTAGAAGAAACCTAAAAAGGTTGGGGGTTGGTAGGAGGGGAGTCAAGGAGGAATGAAAATCAACACCACAGATGGAATGTTATGGTGAGTACATAACATGTTGTCAATTTTCATTCCATCCTCGACTGATGGGACAGAATCCCCAGCTACTTTAAACTCTGGATGGATTCAAGGAAGGATATTTCTGAGTACCACTGAGCCAAAAGTTGCTCTACCCCTGGACACCAGATCCAACCTATAATGTGAGATAAAGGTGTGAGGGGAAGCCCAAGTTGCTGCTGAACAAATATCATTCATGGAAGCCCTTGAGTGGAAGACTTAAGAGGTAGCTACAGCTCTGGTAGAAGGAGCCTGTATCTTGTACGGCAAGGTCATTCCTGTCTTGTTATAAATAAATTAGATGCACTCAGTAAGCCATTGAGCGAAAGCGACTTTAGAAACAGGTGTGCCCAACTTCAATCCAGCAAATGAAACAAACAGTTGATCAGTTTTTCTAATATTTTTTGTCTTATGAAAAAAAAAAAGTAGTTGTCCACGAACATCTGGCAAGTGTAGTAAATATTCTCATTTGTTGGAACAATTCAGAAAGAATACTGGAAGATTAATACACTGATTGATGTTGACTTGTGATATCATCTTGAGCAAAAGGATGCATTAGTTTTTAAGGGTACTCGATACTTACGGAAAATGAGATATGGAGGTTTCATTGACAATGCCTGAATTTCCGAAATTCGTCTGGTGGAGGTGATACCAAATAAAAAATAATGTCTTCCAAGACAAAAATTTCAGGTCACAATCATGGGCAGACTCAAACAGTAGTAGAATAAATGACTGCAATACCAGACTGAGATCCCATAGTGGCATGGGATCTTTAAAGGGAGGTTTAAGAAGAATTGTGCCACACAAAAAAAGCTTTACATATTTTATGACGGTTAGTGAGCAGCCATCAAATCCACTGTGAATATTAGAAATTGCTGCTAATTGGACTCTCATTGTTGAAGAACTAGCCCCTTGGTTAAAAAATTGTGTCAAGAAGTCTAGCACATGACTTACTGGTGCCAAAAAAAGATCTATATGCTTTTGAGTACACCAATCCACAAATTTTTTCCACTTACTAACATACAGTTTTCTAGTGGATGTTGTGACGTCCGTGCACTGGCCCAGTAATCAAGGAGCCTCAATCCTCACCATTAACACCAGTGAGGGGCATCCACATTGGGAAGGATAACAAAGACACACACAGTAAAGTACAATTTCCCTTAAGAGCACACAGAGATCATAGTCAGTCTGGGGCTGGTTACTCCCTTTCTCTCCAGATCCCCAGTGAGACACCCCACTGGCACAGCTATAGAGTGGGGTCCTTAGCCAGGGTCCCAAGCCAAATCCTCCTAGCACTTTCTCTGTCCAATCAGTGCTTCATGTCCCTGCCCAAGTAGCTGACGCACACACACACACACACACACACACACACACAGACAGACAGACAGACAGACACACACACACACACACACACACACACACACACACACACACACACACACACACACACACACACACACACACTTTGAGATATGATTTATATACAATCACACAGACACTCCTGAGGAAGGCTGGCACAGGCTCACTAACGGTGCCCCTTCTGTCCAGGCTATAAGGTAGTAATCACTGCCACCAGGACCCTTACTTATCAGCTATTAAAAAGGCCCTTACCAAAGGGTGTCCAATTATTACTGTGCAATATTAGTATCCAAATAATAACTGTGACTGAGCAGCAAGGCTTATTTGGGGTGGCTTTGTAAAGTATCACTATATACATGCAATGTACTCTAGAGCTTAAATTACCTCTACACAAAACAGCCACAGTTGAAAGTTTTAAAAATATTTAATAAATAAAAACACAAGACAAATCTCCACAATTCAACACAGTGTTAGTCAAGATTTCAGAAATCACAAGAAATGCTTAAAATAATACTGTAGAATAGTCTGACATAAATATAGAAAACAGACTAAACTTACTATTTTCTATCTATTTCTAGGAGAGACACTAAAGTCCAACATCCTACTTAAATACAGACAGAGCAAAGAAAGTGCCGGTGAGTGGTCAGTTCTGAAGACAAATGCAAAATGAGCTCTCTCTGTCTCTAAGAAAGTCCTTTAAATTGATAATACATCCTGCTGACTCATTTTAGATTACATCATTCTTAACAATTCTCTGGTTTCCCAGGCTAACAGAAACTCTGCATTAACATTTCTTAGTAAGCTTGCACCTGGTCAGGAAACAACAGCAATTAAAGACATTATATATGTAAAATCTAGCAATTAACTCTAGTCTCAAAACAATAGAAAGAATCTGCTGGTTCAGATACCACGGCTCTGAGCCCTGAGATCAAAACCGTCATAAAATGCGTGACTTATCAGCTTTCTTACAACACAGTGCACTGCTGTTACATTTTTGCAGTTCAACATCCAATACAGTCTTTTCACATTTAAGAGAACAAGCCTGTGGCTTATATTAATATTCACAAATGACAGAATTATCTACAAAATTCTATCTAACTAGGCTGGCAGCCTTCACATATTTTCACAGATGGCTTAAGGGAAGACAGCAAGATGTGACACACAGGGGAAGACAGCATTTGATTGTCTAGGTATTACTGGAACTGGAGAAACCAAGCTGTCAGCCTGAGGCTCGGAAGGTCCAGATCTGTCATGCCCATCGGATGAGACAGGAGGTCCAGAATCCAAGGTTGTGAACTAAAGGAGGTCATAGGAAGGCAAAATAAATGTGTTGCGGCCAAAAGGGGGTAATGAGGATAACTTTGGTCTTCAACCTGGTAGCTGTCTGAAGGAATTTCGGGATTACAAGAACTGGGGATATGTGTACAGCAATCCAGGGGGCCAATCGTGGAGTACAACATCCCTCCTTCTGTGGGGGGGGGGTCAGGGCAAAGTAGCTGCTGCACTTATTGTTTAGGAGGAAGCAAAGAGGTCACAGTCTGATTGAGGGACCACTCATGTGGTAACTGTATGCCCCTGCTCAGCTTGTCTGCTAGCACGTTGGACTTCCCCAGAATATGCACTGCTAAGAGAAAGCAGTTGGAAGATATTGCCCATTGCTACACCCTTAGCACTTCTCGACATAGAGGGTCTTATGTGGTTCCTCATTTGTCAATGTACCAAAAGCACTGACATATTGGCCATTTGAATTGCAATCGTTCCTGATGGGAGAGTATCCTGAAAAGCTTGCAACACTAAAAGCACTGCTCTCAACTCCAAAATGTTGATATGCAAATTGGCCCCTTCGGGGGACCATATGCTTGGACTGTCTTTCCCAGGTAATGCCCCCCCCCCCAGCTGGGAAGCGTCTGTAATCACTATAGCCTTGTGCTGTGAGGGGACAAACGGATGACCCCGTAATACTTGATCCAAATGGATCCACCATATCAGACTTTTCTTGCAAGAGCTTGTAATATGTATTGGGGCTGGCAAGGGTAGATGAAGAATCGACCACTGAGATGCAAGCATCCACTGAAGAATTCTCATGTGAAACTTGGCTAGCGGAACAAGGGTTATTGCTGCTGCTATTGATCCCAGAACTTCTAATACTAAGCAAGCCAAGATTGTGGTACTGCAAAGTACTTTGTTGACTTGTGACCTAAAGGTTTGAACTCTGGAAAGTGGAAGAGAGGCTATGGTTGACTCTGTTTCTAGTAGAGTTCCTATGAATTCTAGAGTTTGAGATCACAGGATCATAGGAAATTACTAGGTTAATGGCCCTAGGGCCCTTACAAGCCTAGCCAAGTTCCACCCTTATTTCCATGATCAGCACCTAATGCCCCTGTCCAAAAGGGACACAGGTAGAACCCCCAGGGTGAATATACACTTAACCATACAACTGTCCAGATTGCATTTGAAGAGGGCCAATGAGGTACTCTGTTTAACATGAAGTGGGACTCTGTTCCAAAGGTGTGGTAACCTCTGCGAGACAAATCTGCCCCTCCAGCGGGTTCTATTAATGTCACATACCAGGTTAAGGGCTTTAGAGCAAGTAACCCATGTACCATTTGACTTGTGGCTATGCAACACTTCCATTAAAGCAGGGTCAGAGATTGCCGTATATGCAAGGCAGAGATCACCTCTGAGTAGTCTGTATGAAACATAATAAAGTGGAAGTAATTTCAGACAACCACATAGGACAGATGCTGAAGACCTGGAATTTTCCTTGTGAGGAACCTTTGTGGTTTCTCCAACTGCTGCAGATGCTTGGAAAGGTACATACCAAAAGTGGCACTGTACTCAATTATTGGCCTGATGAGGGAAGAGTACAGGGAGATTATAACTTCTTTTTTTCTGGAGGAAATGCCCTTACTTATAAGATGAGCAATATAGAATGCCCTTCTTACCACTGTGGAGACATGGTGATCAAAGGTAAGATTTCTGTCAATCTGTCTGCTCAAGTCTCTCACCATTGAGTGCATACTTAGGGTGTTGGTATTGATGTGGTCATTAGCAGGAACATCACTCTTACCAAAAGGGATGACAATACATTTTTCTGCATTGAGTTTAAGGCTATGACTTTGCCACCAGTCATTTGTTTGCATAACACCCTCTTGTAGGATGTTGACATAATTTGGAGATTCTATGACTGCTCCCAGTTTGCAGTCATCAGCAAATGTTGTCAGCCACAGACATTTAGTTTTTGCTTGTACTTCTGAGAAATAGATTCCAAACAGTAGAGGTCCCAGGACTGATCCCCGTGGAACACCTCTGGTTACAGGTCTGCTGCTGGAGGTGGATTCCCCCATTTTGACTATATTTATTCTATCAGTGAGCCAGTTAGAGACTCATCTAATGATAAAAGGGTTGATACCTAGCTGGGTGATTTTGTCAATGATGCCTGAGTGGGGGATAGTGTCAAAAGCCTTGGTTAAGTCTAGGTAGGCTGTATGCACAGATTTCCCCTCATCCAGGGTCTTGTTGATTGTCTCGAAGAAGTCCACCAGGTTTAACAGGCATGATCTCCCTTTAGCAAATCCAAACTGAGTAGGGTCAAGTGTCTGGAGATTACCTATATCTTTGTTGATAAGGTCCATGATGATTCGCTCCAGGGCCTTGCAGATAAGGCTATAGTTCCAGGAGTCAGTGGAAGCACCACCTTTGTGCAAGGGTATAACAGTGGCCATTTTCCATTCAGCTGGGATGAAGCCAATTTTTAGACTATAATTGAAAAGCGTACCCAATGGTGTTGCTAATTCATGTTGGAGCCCATGTAGGATGCAGCCTGGGATGTTATGTCCTACAGATGCTGGTCTTAGAGAATGCATTTACGACCTGCTCTTTAGAGGTACAAGGCAGGTGACAGGTGGTACGGATGTCATGGAGTACTTGTGGTGGGCACAGGGGAGTGAAGTTTTCACAGAACCTGTCAGCCAACAGGTTAGCTATGCCCACAGGGTCAGTATATGTGGTATCATTAACTACCAGTTCAGCACAAATCTGGGACTTTCCTTTTAGGTTACTGATGTAACTAAAGAACGCCTTATGGTTATCCTTAGTTGAGGAAGCTAATTTGGATTTGTAGTTTGCTTTGGAAGACTTCACAAGAAGTCTTATCTGCTTGTTTAAGCTGAGAAAACACTGTTTCCACTTTAGGGCTCACTTCATTTTACTCTTAGCAATTTCTTCCTCTTATTGTAAAGCTTGTTGATGGCAGTTGTCCAACAGGCAGGTTTGGTCTTGTTGTGGATCTTGTTTGGTCCTATCAGGTATGGCCGACAGGTGCTTGTATAAAGCATTGGTGTAGAACTCGGAATAGTTGCCAATTCCATCGGTAGGGTACAGTGAAGCTATTTAAACCATCTTGTAAGAGGTTGTAATCTGCTTTGGAAAAATGTTTTAGTTTAGTTACTGCTGGGCGTGGTCAGGTGTGATAGTTACTTCGAATGAGACTGATTCATAGTCAGATCACGCTAAGGAAGACCTCACAGTGGGGGTGTCACTGTGATCCCCCATACTGGTAAACAACAGATCCAGCAAGTTGTTACCCCTTGTGGAGGTGTCAACCAGCTGGTCCAGGGCATTGGAGGAACCTTTGGACAAGTGAGTTTGAGCATGAATAATTTGCCCAGTTAATGGATGGGTAGTTAAGGTCACCCAAACCATGGTGTTTGTATGTATCTTGATAGACTCAAGTAGATCCAAAAAGGCAGAGTGGGTGTCCTTATTCATGGAGGGGGTCCTGTAGCTGGAAATGACTTGAATAGGTGTCCTACCAACAGTTAATTGCACCTGAAGTACCTACAGGGAATCATACTGTTTAACCAATCTGGAGGTGTATTTATCTTTAATGAATATTGATACATCGCCTACTTTTGTTTTCATGTCTTTAGTTTGTGGTCTGAATCTGTGGAAGGTGTAGTGACCCAGTATGGCTGGGGTGCTCTACACAGCCTTGACCAGGTCTCCGTGACTGCACAAATGTCTGCATCTTCCAAAGTGAGGACTGCTTCCAGTGGGTGTAGTTTCATGCTAAGACTCCTAGCATTTAAAAGCATAAGCTTGAGGTTGTTTTTAATGGCTCTAGATTTGACTTCTTGAAATTTATGGTTATTCCTAATCCTGTGTAAGTGTGGATGGCCTCTTCTTTTGCCATAATGCCTGGTTGGAGCGGTAATGAGCCAGTAGTCTAAGTATGGAAACACACAGAAGTCTCAAGTGAGCCTCTACCACTGCCACACATTTGGTGAACACCCTGGGGGCTGTGGTAAGGCCAAACAGCAGTGCTCTGACCTGATAATGACTGGCTCTCAGCTGGAAGTGAAAGAACCTCCTGGAACGCCTATTTTTATATGACAGTACCCATCTTGGAGAGCTACTGAGCACATCCAGCCATCTTTTTTCCAGAAATGGAAGAATGGACTGAACAGTGACCATCCGAAACTTTGTCTTTTGAACAAATCTGTTTAGATTGCTGAAATCCAGAACTGGTCTCCAGTCCCCTGTTTTCTTTTGCACTAAAAAGAATATTGAGTAAATTCTGGTCCTCTGTGCTCTGGGGGACTTCTTGGATGACTCTTTTGTCTAGCAGCTTTTGTATTTGTACGGTTGCTTGATCCCTTTGATTGGGTGGTATATCGGGGATTTCTTGGAGGTTTGGAGGAGAAAGGGAAAATGGAATTATATATCCCCTGGATATGATCCTCTGCATCCAAGTATCTTTTATCTCTAGCCTGGCTCTCTGCTGCAGGGGCAAATGACCCCCAATTGCCTCCAGAGGGAGACAATTGGGCCTCTGGTCAGGAGCACATGAAAGGGTTTGCCAAGGAATGAGTCTCTGGACCACTGATGTTGTGGGCCTCCTCTGCTGCAAAGGCAATGTCGACCATTTGAGTTTTTCCCTCTGCCTCTGAGGGGAAGACATTCTACATGTGTCTTGGAAAGATCCTTGTGATTTCTTGAACCACATTTTTCCACCTCCCTGGTGACTCCTAGAGAAGGACCGTTGAGGGTGGAAAAACATACGCCCACGGCAGAAAGGGTCTTTCCATCCTTTTCACAAATGGACAACATATCTCTTATTTTGGGGCCAAAAAGAGAGGTGCTGCCAAAAAGAGCATTAATGAACACAGACTTAAAACACTCCATAAAGTCATACAAGCACATCCAGGTGTGTCTCCTGATGGCTATGTCTGAACCCACTGCCCTTGAGGCTCCTTCTGCTACACTGGAAATTAGCTTCATGGACGAGTTTGATATTGATTGAAGGCTTGTCAGCTGTGAGGTGACTGAATCTTTCACCCCCTCAGACAAGGTTCGTGCAAGGGTATCGCAGAGTTCCCTTATTAGATCCCTTTGCAATCTGGTGAAATATGCCAGGTAGTTCAGGGACCTCAAGGCAAAGGTCCATGAAACGTAGACAAGCTTCCCAAATCTGTCCATGACTCGCAATTCCTTGTCAGGGGGATGAGCAGAGAACTTTCCTTGGGTAGTTCCTTCCTGGTGGCCACTGCTACAACCATTGCATCAACGGAGGAGCCCTTAGACCAGAACTGCCTGTCTTCTGGAGGAGGCATACTTTTGTCAGGCTTCTCTGGTATGGGTTCAATGGAGTCAGGCTCCTTCCATGCCCACCACAAGAACAAATCTAGGAGCTCATCGGCAAGCAGAATCCCCCAGGACGCAGATGGGCCTGTACCAAAAGCCTCAAGGAGCACAGATTCCTCCAGCGAAGGATTGCTGGGCTTCCAGTCACCTCTCTGTTTTAGGATTTCAGGGATGTCTCCAACCATGGGAATCCTTCTCACTCCTCAAAATTCATGTATTCCATTTCAGATTCATGGGAATATAGAAGCTTCCTCTTAAATGTCCTCTTCTGAGGGACTTCTTCAGTGGGATATCCTGGGGAGGTATCAGAAGAGGTAAAAATACCCAATTGGGTGTCCTGAGGTTTTGGTACCGGCTGTCCCTGTGAGAGGGTAAGCTGAGACTCCTGACACACAGCAGAGGATACAAAATCGGAAAGAATAGGGCAACTTGCATCATGGAAGCTGATAGGGCTCGCTCCAAGGTCCTAAAGGCTGACCTTCCTTAAAAGGGAGAGGAACTCCAGTCTGAAAGGTGAGCTTTCTGATCCCTGGTCACACCCTGCTCCGGGGAATGCCACCCTAAGGCAGTAGTCAGAGCCAAAATAACCCTCACCAAAGCACTAAGGTGTAAAGACTGCTCCTAAGCCCTCGAAATCGACAGAAACACCTCGGATCTGACAGGGTAGAAATGGCTCTGAGAGGTCAGAGGAGCTCAGAGCAATCTTCTGATCAGAGGATACAGCAATCTTCAGACCTGAAGGAGAAGGTCTGGATGACTAGGATCCAAGGACTCCGTTCCCCCAGAGGGAGTCATAGGAGGAAGACTCACAGGTGGAGTCTTAGATACAAGGGCTTCCCGATCCAAAGGGATAGGAGCCGAAACAACCACTGGGAGGCACTGTGCCGAAAGCATCTGTCTCACTACATTCTCCACATCTTCTACTGTGAGACTTCTAGAAGAGCGGGGTGACTGCCTGGAAGGAGAGTCCAGTCTGTATAGAAAAGGAGAAGGTACCCTTGATAGGACAGGGTCCACAGATGGGGAGTGCCTTGTCCTAGGTAGAGTGTCCAAAAAGGTGGGAGGATTGGGGGTCTTCGGAGCTGATGAATCCTGTGTTTTTTCTGAGATCTCGGATCAGAAGAGGTACTCTTTTCTTTAGTGTGATCCGAGGGGGGTCAGATCCGACAACTTAATTTTCTTCTTCCCGGACGGATCCAAAGAAACTGTCAGATCTAAAGAAGGCCTTTTAGAAACTTTCTCAGAGGTCCTTGATGAAACTGAAAAGAGCTTGGAGAAGATTTAGATAACTTTTTAGACAAGTCTCCAGAAATAGCATGACCAAAGGAGAATGGTAAAAGTCCTTTTAAGATTAATTTATTTTTGTGCTCTACCAAAGCACAGAAGTTAAAGACATGGCAGATCATGCAACTTTTTTTGTAAGTGAAGTAGGCCTAGACAGCAGACATAAAGAGTGTGGGCATCAGAAAAAGGAATCTTCTGGCCGCATTTCCCACACTTCTTAAACCCCGCTGGAGTTTTTTCCTTTTCAGCCACGACAGGAAAAACAACAGCAGCAGCAGCAACAGGCAAGAATGACTGTAAAATGCTACAGAAAGTTTAAGCACAACAAACAAAAGACAGAAAAACCTTAAAATTAGATATCTAAAGTACTTTTTTTTTTTTTTTTTAGAATGGCAGAAAAAGGGACTATCTACACAGGAAGTAAGGCTATGTTAATGCAGAGGGTAAGGGAGAAAAAAAATACAGAGAGACACTAACAATAGTATCTACAGTATGCCGGTAGAAAGGATAGAAGATGGTTACAAAGATTTTAGAAAGTAAAAAGGTACAAAAAGAAAATCGCACTTATCTATGTTGAAAGCTCAAGACTGAAATAACCACATCTTTCACCTACCGGCGACAAACGAAATCTGAGGTAATGGGGAGGATGTATTATGGGTAAGGGAGAAGCTTGAGAGTTTTGGATTGCCATGAGCTTTTACAGGCAGCAGAGTTGGATCCAACATCTCAGATCCAAACCCATCAGCTGAGGACGCAATGAAAACAGACACCAGATGGGAGCATTGTACTCGGTTATTGGTCTGATGAGGGCAGAGTGTAATGGAATTATAACATCCTTACATCTAGATGCAATGCCTTTACTTATAAGATGTGCCACACAGAAGAAATTTCTTACTACTGCGAATACGTGGTGATCAAATTTCAAATTGCTATCAACCTGAGTACCCAGATCTTGTACCACTGGGTCTATACTTAGGGGAGTGTTGTCTATAACATAATTAGCAGGGATGTCAGCTTTCCCAAAGGGAATAATAATGCATTTTTTGCATTTAGCTTTAATCTGTAGCTTAGGCACCAATCATTTGTCTGCATTAACCCTGTCTGCAGTATATTAACATCGTTGGGGGACTCTATCGCTTGTAATCGTCAGCAAACTTGATCAGCCACAGCCGTCTAAGTTTGCCTGGACTTCTGAGAAATAAATTCTGAACAGTAGGGGGCCAAGCACAGAACCCCATGCTACGCCACTGGTGACTGGTCTTTTGCTAGGGGTGAAGTCACCCACTTTTGACAGTGTATGTTCTGTCGCACAGCCAGTTTGCTACCCATCTGGTAATGTAGGGGTTAATTCCCAGTCAGGATAATTTCTCTATAATACCACAGTTCTCAGGTTACTGCTGTGGTGGTGCTGCAGTAGCGTTGTCATCTCACAGTAAGACGTTGTCCTGTTCGATTCTCAGCTAGAGCGTCTTCTGTGTGGAGACATGTGCGAATGGGCGTACCTTCGTTGAAAGTTGTGCGTCAGAGCTGGCAACTCCGCACGTAAAAATCTACTGCCAATCATTAGCGGACCGGAGTTCCGCTGTGGCGACCCCTAATCGGGAAAAGCCGAAAGACAACAACAACCACCACAGTTCTCAGGTCGTTTTCATATTCTTCACTTCTGGAGTACAGAGCACGCTGATGTCTGAGACAATCAACCTAAGCAGTTGAAGACTCAGCTGTTGGCTACTTTACTGTGTTTATATGTAGAACTTCTCAGGTATGATATTCATTCATTAGTGTGGATATATCTGTAGTCTGATTATCTCTGGTGATGATGCAAGGGATTATAAATTTGTTACCTTATTTTTTTTATTGTCATGCCATCTGACATCCACTTCCTAGATGCTGTTGGCGCTTTTTTTTTTTCATTGCTGTGTACAGCATTATTTATTTTTGGATGGTGGCAGATATGTGGAGATACAGGGAAGCTTAGTGTGTGACATGAAAGTGAGCTGCATTTGTTTGGACTACATTCTTTGTATGACCACTTTTCCTTTGCACATCCTCTGCAATATATATGTGTGGCTTTCCTCCTAACAAATATATTTGTCTGCTTTTACTTCACTACATTACTGCTCACTGACGTTTGGGATATGACTGAAAAGGACCGATTTTCCAGGGCACTTACCTGGTTATAAGACTGGAATAAATAAACAAAAATACCTGAAGAGCTTACAGTTGCTAAACAATGGTGGTGTAGTTCTGTGTGCTTTACACCCAAAAAGATGGTTTCTAAGCAACAACATGTTGGCCTAACCAGTTAATGTGTGTGTGTGTGTGTGTGTGTGTGTGTGTGTGTGTGTGTGTGTGTGTGTGTGTGTGTGTCCACAAATTGCTTTGTAGTGAAACTCAAACAATCAAACCTATTTTGTCAAACAGGTGACTATTTATTTGTTTTTCATAAGGAGGCAAGCCTTCCACCCACACAAGCACACTCCTCATGTAAAGGAGTCTTTGCATCTAACAATTTCAAACTCAAACACAGTGTTATGTTTAAAAAAAAATGGGACCTGTGTGGATGCTCCAGTTGTTGCCTATGCCTGGTCATGAACATACCGAAGGGAGAATTGTGCCCAGTGATTGGTTTAATGGGGGAAGAGTACAGTGGAACAATGACATCTTTGGACCTAGATGCTATACACCCTTGCTTCTAAGTTGCACAATGTTGAATGATTTCCTTACTACCGTAGACAGATGGTCAAGGCCAAGTCAGTGTTGTGTGTTCCCAAATCCCAGAGTACATGGTCAACTCCTAGGGCTGTATTATCAATGCAGTAATTTCCTGGACTGCTTTTCTTTTCAAATGATACTATTATGCATCTTTTTGCATTGTAACTCTTGCACCAGTTATTAGTCTGTGTTAGGTCTTCTTGTAGAATGTTTGTGACTATGGATTATGTTACTGCATTTAGTTAAAGAGTTGAAAACTTTGTCAGCCAATGGCCTTTGACATTGGTCTTGACTTCAGAGAAGTAGACGTCGAAACGGAGTGGCCCCAGCACCAAGCTGTAGGGGACCCCACTAGTAACTGACATTTTTGTGGAGGTAGACTCCCCTGTTCTGACTTCTTGTGTCCTACCTGTGAGCCAGTTGGTTATCCAGTGGGTGATGTAGGGGTATAACCTCCCCCTGACAAAACCAAATGGGGCTGGATCCAATGTCTGAAGGTTTCCTATGTCAGTATTTATCATAAGGGGTTGGGAGGGTGGCTCAATGGCTAAGGTGTTTGCCTTGCAAGCACAAGGTGCAGGGTTTGAGTCTCACAAGGGATAATTGGCTAGGCTTAAAGTGGCTCGCAAGGGCAGTTAGCTTAGTACTAAACTATGAACCTATGTCCATGGTTATTTCCATGGTCTTACATACGAGACTAGTCAGGCATACAGATCGTAGTTTCCTGGGTCTGTGAATGGCTTACCCTTGTGTAGAGGGATAACAGTTGCAGTCTTCCACTCTCTTGACACAAATCCTGTTTGGAGGCTACAACTGAGTAGTACTTCTAGTGGCCCCAGTAGGTCATGTTTCATGCTATTGAGAAGCCATCCTGGAATACTATCAGGTTGCATCAATACAGTGCTTTTTTTTTTCCTTGGAGAGAGAGCACTGAGAACCTGTTACTTAGTGGTAGGAGGTGTCTGGAGGAGAAAGCAGAGCAAACTGAAGCTGAATTTCTTAGCCACTATATTTGCTATCTCTTGCAGCTTGTTATAGGTGTCTCTATTTACAATAATTCAGAACACTGCTGTGTATAGCCTTTGAGGTTCCAAACAAAGCTGAAGAATGTCTTGTGGATGTCTTTAGCCAGGGAGTCTCCTTTTACCTCAAATTTGGCTTTGCTAGACTTAAGTAGTCTCCTGAGTTGTTTATTTAGTTTGATGAAGGAGTTCTTATCTTGCTGAGCATTACATTTTCCTATTTTTGGTCACAATTTTCTTCCTTTTGTTATACAACATATTGATGTTGGGATTCCACCAGGTGTGTGTTTTTTTTTTTTGTCCTGTCCGTAAAGGACAACAATGGGATTCTATTATTAAATGCTCAACTTCTCTGTCCTTTTTCTCCCTATTTACTGTCCCTGATATGAATAAACAATAATACAGCATTTAAAATATTTTAAAACAAATGTATCGATCTATTAGAATAGTACCTTACTGTATTGTGGTGGTTTCACTTTCAAAAAAACTTTATCCCTCCTGGAAAAGCTTGTTTCAGTCTCCAATTCAATGATGTCATCAAGGCCACTGAATACAGGTAGTTTTCTGGTCAATTCCCTCACCAAGCTGACATCACCACGACTGTTCTAAAAACCCACCCATGCTGTGATGTCACAGCTCCCTGGTTCTTCCCCTAACAATACAGAATATAGAGGCTAGAACAAGGAAACAGTACAGGAGTCAAGCCTCCTGCTGTGAGCTGTCAATCACAGCAGGTAACAGCTCAAATTACCCTTAGCACTTTGACAGCTAGGGAAGTTAGGTGTGAAGGGAGATGAAAGATGAATCAAAGTAATACAATTCAGGCTTCACAAATGACTGCAGTTTAGCCATTATAAATAAGCAGCAGTAAAAAGCACTTTGAAAGTCTGTTCTGCGGCATTTGCACTGTGTGTTTTAAGTAGTCATTGAATGGTATGAAATGTTACTTAAAACTAACTGACTGAAAGACAGCAGTGTACGCATGTAAAATCAGTGCAGCGACAGGAGCTTTAGGAAGAAAGAGGACTGTTTGATGTAATTTTTTACAGATAAGCACTGTATTGTGGGATACCTAGAGGCAGACTAAACAATTAGAATTACTTCATAATACCAGACCCCATATGGTCAGATTCAGAAATTACAAATTATACAATTATTATAAAAAATATTTAAAAACCTGTAAATAGTCTCCGAGTGGTGTTAAAATGTAGGAAACACCAAGCCATGATGAAAAAAAAATGTTTTCTGAGTCTGTGGGTATATTTCTCCTTTAATTTAGATGGATAGCACTGCCTCTATGCAGCCATATACAGGATTGTAAATGGTTTTGTGAAGGACCACGAGTAGACTGGTGGTACCTGGGTTTTGGGGGGAAGGCTTGACATTTTTCCAGGGTGCCACTTAAAAGTAGGAAGTTTGCCTTAGAGTAAGTTCTAAAAGTTCAATTGGTGTGCCAGGTTTTATTCAAACAAGACAGCTTTATGGACCAGCATGACCAGTAAGGCCATTACACCTAGGGGATGCACATTCTGCCATGATGGTGAAGACTAAGTCAGGGATGCTGGAACCGCTAGGTATAGTCACTGATGGAATATAACATTGTATAATCTCAGTAACAGACACAAAATAGAGATGGTGGTACCCTTGTGATTAACAATCCCTACAAAAAAATGTGTATGTCTCTCCAGTAATGACAGTGACATAGGAATCGTAGGACCATAGGATCATAGGAGATTACTAGGCTAATGGGTCTGGGGCCCTTACAAGCCTAGCCAAAAGTTTATCCCCCGAAAAGAAACCATAATCAGCACCTGTCGCCCCTGTTGATGAGGGACACAGGTGAAACCCCTGGGACAAATTTGTGGTTGCCCATCCACTCATCAAGACTGCACTTGAAGAGGATCAACGACATACTTTGCTTGACGTGTATGGGGTGTCTATTCCAGTGACTGGGCAGCCTCTGGGAGACAAACCTCTCTCTCCAGCAGGTTTTGTTAATGTCGCATATTAGATTTAAGCCTTTTGATCGGGTACTATGCGAGGAGTTAGACTTACAAATATGGAGCATCTCTAGTAGAGCAGTGCCTGAGATTGCCTTGTAGGCGAGACACAGGTCACCTCTGAACAATATGTACGATACAGAGTAGAATGATAATGATTTGAGCCTGTCCACATAGGGCGGGTGTTGGAGGCCATGGATTGTCTTTGTGAGGTATTTCTGTGGTCTTTCCAGTTAGTCCAGGTGTTTGGAGAGGTACATGCCAAATGGGGCGTAGTACTCAATTATTGGCCTAATGAGGGAGGAGTACAGACAGGTAATAACCTCCTTTTTTCCTGATGCAATCCCTTTACTTATGAGATGAACCAAGTAAAAGGCTTTTCTAACCACTGCCGCTACATGATGGTCAAATGGGAGATTGTTGTCAACTTGTGTACCCAGGTCTCTCACCACAGGTTGTATGCTTAGGGGGTTGCCGCTAATGTGGTAATCAGTAAATACATTTTTTTGCATTTAACTTAAGACCATGACTTTGGCACCAGTCATTTGTTGCTGTAAGACCCTCTTGAAGTATGTTAACATCATTTGGGGAGTCAATGACAGCACCCAACTTACAGTCGTCCACAAACTTGGTCAGCCACAGGCCTTTTGTCTTTGCCTGGACCTCTGAGAAGTAGACGTCAAACAACAGGGGTCCCTGGACAGATCCCTGGGGAACACCACTAGTGACAGGTCTGCTATCGGAGGTAGTGGCGCCTATTTTGACCCTGTGGGTTCTATCAGTGAGCCAGTTGGCCACCCACCTGATGAGACAGGGATTTACACCAAGTTCTGTTAGCTTTTTGATGATGCCAGAGTGAGGGATTGTGTCAAAGGCTTTGGCCAAGTCAAGGTAAGCTGCGTGTACTGACTTTCCCTCATCCAGTGCCTTGGTGACAGTCTCAAAAAAGTCAACCAAGTTCAACAGGCAACATCTTCCCTTGACGAATCCGAACAGGGTGGGCTCAAGTGCTTGGAGATTACCTATGCCCTTGTTTATGAGTTCCATAATAATACGCTCCATGGCCTTACAGATCAGACTTGTCAAGCTAATGGGGCGATAGTTACCAGGGTCAGTAGTGGCACCACCTTTGTGCAAAGGGATGACAATGGCAGCTCTCCACTCTGCTGGAATGAAGCCTGTACTTATGCTATGGTTGAATAGGGTGCTCCCACATGCCCCACCTTATGCAGGACAGTCCCTGTCTGGGCTGTTGTGTCCTGTGAAAAAACATAAAAAATGGCAAATATCCTGAGATTTTTAGGACAAAACTGTTTCCTATGTTTTATTTAATAGTTGAATAAAACAATTATATTGTACTGGAAATACTTAAATATTACACTGAACAGCATAAAAAAATCAAATTCTACAAAAATGTGCTTTTATTTTGGCAATAAACTGAAGTCCAGTCCTTTGCACTATTTGGAAGATCTTACCTTTCCATAAAATGTCCCACTTTGGTCACTTAGAAAGGTGACAACCCAACAGTAACACTCTGTGCAGTTGTACAAGGGCAGTATATGAAGTCAGGCAACAGCACACAAAATGCTGTATTTATCTTGTGTTAATTTGCCACAGTGGACAAGGCACAAGAGAGAATCCAGCAGTAAACATGGTAGGACAGCAGTTTTGTCACTGCTCAGACATCGCTACCATGCGAGTAAGTTGTAATGCAACAGTTTTAATGGTGCCATGTAGGACTAATAATTGTCTGACAGGGAATCAGCTACTCAACTGACACATTGCAAACTGTTAAAATGATGACAAAAGCCTACACAATATTTCAGTTACATTTTATAAGCAACAGTGGAACCAGGCACAGGTGCATACAGTTGTAAAGCAGACACAGAAAGAAAAGTGCTGAAAAACGAAATACAAACAGAAAGTCACTAAGATTCAGCATGTATACTAGGAAATGCAGTTTACTAGTAGACAGAAGACAGCACAAAATAAAATATGAAATTAAAGGAAATGATGAGTGTGGCTACTGATGTTTGAGTTTTGCATCATTACTGTGCTTCTACAGAACTAGATGCATACCTCTCAAGCTCTTACAGCAAGAAATCTGGACAAAGACAAATAAAAGCAGGACAAAAGCACAAAAATGGAGACAATGTTATATACTGCTTTTACTAACTTAGAAAGTTAATAGAATAACAGGTTTTACATTAGCATGCATTTTCTGAAGGGTATGAAATCTGAAACTCAAATGTATGTCATTAGTTTCTAACTTCAGTCTTTAATGATTTGCCACTAATTTGCCAGAAAACCAGAATTCTATGAAAAATGTACCAAAAATATGAGGCAAAAATCTGGACATTCTGCGAAAATCTGTATGCAGTCAGGTCATAAAAGCAGGCACTTGGCTAGTATCATAAGCATGTTAGATGAATGAAAAGAACAGAAAACTACGTCTAGTAATGTTTGAACCTTGCAGTACACATGTGCCTTTACAGAGCTACCTGCAGGTCAGAAAGTCGGTGCACATGGCTTTTTGTTTTACCTCTGAATACATTAAGAAAAGAAAGTCAAGACAATTTCTACAACTGTTTGAAAACTGCATCATTCAGATGCTTTCTATAGAGCTAACAGTCATGACATAAAATTGCATTTAGCATCAGAAATGAACACAAAATAAAGTAGGGCATGAAAGGAACAAAAAACTGTGTTTAATGAAGTTTTAGCCTTGCAGTGCTTATGTGCTTTCTGCAAGGTAGTATCATGTTCATGTTCTTCTTCTTCTTTCGGCTTTTCCCAGTTAGGGGTCGCCACAGCGGATCACCTGTCCACTCATGATTGGCAGTGGAGTTTTACAGTGTTGAGTTGCCAGCCCGACGTCTAACCTTCCACTGAAGGCACACACTCACACCTAGGGCCAATTTAAAGTATCCAATCCACCAACAGCATGTCTTTGGGATGGAGGAGGAAACCCACGTGACCACAGGGAGCACATGCAGGCTCCGCACAGAAGGCACCCCAGCCGAGGATCGAACCGGAGAATCTCTTGCTGTGAGGTGGCAACGCTAACTGCTGCACCACTGTGGCCACCCTAGAAGGTAATAGCATGTTAGTTCTTAAAATTCCTGAAAGGCAAAACTTATAAATGACTCAGTGAGAGCTGTTGTGAGTACAACTGCAATCTGAGACGGAATCTGGTTAATACCTTTGAAACTTCCTGAAGGCACTCTGCCCCCAACCCCCATAGCCAAAGTTGTAACATGCTCAGAAAGCCAGAATGGAAATGTGAACAAAGACCACAATCAAAACAAAAAATCCCTGGGATTAAGGGTTGCCACCTATCTTTTTTTCCGGACTATCCAGAAATCAAACTGATTGTCCTGTAGTCTGGAAAACACTGTACAAACTCAGGTATTCTGTTTCAAAAAAGGAAACAGACTACTGGAGTTTGTTAAGCTGGTTGATTTAATTTTTTTTTTTTTTTTTACAGAAAAGCATGGTAAATCAGCAGAAAGCAGGCATCAGGAATAGGGAAAGAGGGTGTTCTCCATCAGCTGATGTCATGACAGTGTCATAAAATGGACAGAATGACGTGGACGGGAGATGGGGTGGACATGGGCAGGAATATGGATGATGCAAGGGGTGTGGCCTTGGTCTAGTTTTAGCCACAAAAAAAGGCGGCAACCCTACTGGGACTGTCCCTTTAAATACAGTTGCTGTAGAATTTTATATATGATAAATATTCCTAGTGAGGCTGCACAAAGGGTAGGACAAGGTACACCCTTGCTTATGTACCACATCCCTGTAGTATTGTCTGTCCAAATGTGTAAGGTCCCTGGGCTTAAGCTCTGCTGAAAAGCTGCATGGCCAGGTAAACTGGTAGTTCTTTCTGTTTATATGCAGTTTTCTCTGCTGTGTGACCAGATGCCCTACACTTTCAGGAAACCTGAGTCCCCCAAGCTATTCCTGAACTGCCTGTAATGATGATGTCTGCTTCTGTTAAAGAGAAATTCACCACTGGGTTCTGCAGTATGCTATTTCACCACAGCAGCTCCTTCTTCAGGCATGAAAGGAAAGGCAATAGGGTATCAGTAGTTATGCACTTACCATAACTTGGTATATGTGTTATCCTATTTCATTATTCATCATGTCTGGGTCTTGGATCCAATGTCAGATCAGATCCAGCAACTTTACGGAACAGATTCTAGGCTCGAGCTCCTCCCATTCCCATAATCCCTTTCTACCTTTAAACCCTCTAATTGAGTCTGCCGACCAAAGACAGTAACTATCAGACCTCTGACTATCTACCTCGACATAGGCAAAAACAGTAATGGAACTGCAAGAGGCAGAAGCTCAAGGGCCACATCCCAGCCTCTTCAGATCCACCAGAAGCAAGGAAGAGGGAAGGAGGGTGGGAGGTGATGAATAATGAAAAAGGATAACACAGATACCAAGTTATGGTAAGGACATAACTACCGATCTGATGTTATTCATTTCATGATTCATCATGTCAGGGTCAGAATCTCCAGCTACCAAAAAACCTCCGGGTGGCCCTAAGGAAGGAAGTGCCTGAGCACTGTGGAACCAAAAGATGCCCTGTCTCTAGACATCATATCCAGTTTATAATGAGCGACAAAGGTATGAGGAGCGGACCAAGTAGCCACAGCACAAATCTCATCCAAGGACATCCTGGTAGTGAAGGCTGACGATAGAGAATGCACCCTGGGAGGACAATGCAGCTCCAACTTCCTCATGGAGTGAACCAAAGAGATAAAAGCAGAGATCCATTTAGAAATAGTTAATTTCAAAACCACTTATCCATGCCTGTTCAGAGTAAAGGTCACAAATAACTGATCAGATTTCTGGAAGGGTTTAGTCCGATGTAAATAAAATTTAAGCCGACGATGGACATCCAAGGTGTGGAGGAAATATTCACCCTTGTTAGACTGATTCATTAAGAAAAAGTACAGTTGTGTACACCTACCATAAATGTAGATGTTAGAGTGTATTCACTGTTGCAGTCATCACATTTGTGTTACCTGCCTGCAGGTAGCCCTCAGCCGGCCTGAATACCAGAGTCTTCGGATTCCTGCGCCGGATGCTCTCTCTCCTTCCATGACGTCAGGTCGTCAGGGGTACAAAACATGAAGCCGACGCCATTACATCAGTTTTTCTTGCCCCAGATGTCAGCTGCCCCCACAATGGGAAGCAATTATACATTATGGTACACCTTCAACAAAAAGCAAATACACCAGAAAAACTTAAATATACCAAACAAGAAAGAAGGGTAGAGCCAAGAGAAGTCAGGGGGCTGGAGGGAGGGTAACCAGGACTGCAACAGTGAATACACTCGAACATCTACATTTTATGGTAAGTGTACACAACTGTACTATGTTCTTCGTGTTTCACTGTTGCAGTTATCACATTTGGGTTGATTCCCAAAGGTAACGAAGGGAGGAGGAAGTTAAAGAGCATTAGGGCCAGCTATTCAGCCCTGCAAGACTGCAGTGGCAAAACCCAGCTCTGGATTTAGAAAAAACAGGCATGTGGTAATGCTTGGTGAAAGTATGTACAGAGCTCCAGGTAGCAGCTTCTAGGATGTCCCTGGAAGGTACTCCTCTGAGAAAGGCTGCAGAGGTAGATGCAGCCCTGGTGGAATGTGATCTTATCTCCTGTGGGGTAGGTATTCCATGGTGCTTGTAGCAGAAATGAATGCAACCGGATATCCATTTGGAAATGGTTTGCTTTGAAATGGCCTTCCCCTCTGCCCCTGCGGCAAAGCCAACTAGCAGCTGTTCAGATTTTCTGAGAGGCTTAGTCCTGTCCAAATAAAATCTAAGTTGTCTGTGCACGTCCAGAGAGTGCAGTATTCGTTCCCCTTTGTTTTGTGGATTAGGGAAAAAGGTAGGCAAATGAATGGACTGATTTAGGGCCACACTAGACACCACCTTGGGCATAAAGGAAGGGTTGGTCCTGAGTGAAACCCTGTCTGCATGGAAGATAATGAAGGGTTCCACTGCCATGAGGGCCTGTAATTCAGACACTCTTCTTGCTGAAGTGATGGCTAGAAGAAAGGCTGTTTTCCAACTTTGCTGTTGCAGCTGGCTCAAAGGGGGGGGTGAGCTTTTCCAATACAAAGTTAAGGTCCCAGGCTGGAGTGGGGGCTCTCCTGGGGGGGGGGTCTTCAATTTTTGGCACCTCTAAGGAACTGTTTTAGCAGGGGGTGAGAGAAGAGGGGTGACTCAGTATTATAATGTGCTGAAATGTCAGAGGCATGAATTTTAATTGACGAGAAGGATAGGCCCTTGTGGAGCATTTCTGTTAAGTACTGAAGAATATGAGGTAAGCTGGGCACTGTTATGCCCATCCCCTGAGTCAGGCTCCAGGAACAGTATTTTTTCCACTTTTCAGCATAGGATTTTCTAGTATTAGACCTCCTTGCCTTCAGAATGACATCTAGCACCTGCTTACTGAGGGATGCTATTGGAAATCTCAAGGAATTAGCCAGGCTGCAAGGTTCAGGGTTTGAAGTTGAGGGTGCAGAATCTTGCCCGCCTGCTGGGACAGCAGGGAAGGTGTCTGAGGCAGGTGCCATGGTTCCAGCAGTGTCATACTGCGCAAGAGGGGGTACCAGTGCTGGCGTGGGCAGTCTGGATTAATCAGTACTGTCCTTGGCTTGTCCTGTTTGATCTTTAGCAGAACCTTCGAGAGGAGAGGCAGAGGGGGAAAGGCATAAACCGTGAGGCTTTCCCAGGTAAAGGACAGGGCATCCACTTTCCAAGCTTGACTGTGGGGAGTCCTTGTGCAGAATTTGTCCAACTGGTAGTTCTAAGGGGAGGCAAACAGGTCTACCTCTGGAGTCTCCCATTTGTTCCTAAAGAGGTTGAATAGTTTTGGTTTTAGTTTCCATTCGTGTGTGTCCATGAGATTTCTGCTTAAGTCATCAGCTAGTGAATTTAGCTTGCCTGGCAGGAAATGAGCTTGTAAGTGCACTTGGCAGCTCAAGATTGTGTTCCACAGAGCCATGTCTAGTCTGCAGAGAGGGTATGAGTGGGTTCCCCCCTGCTTGTTTATGTACCACATAACTGTGGTGTTTGTCTGTCTTACCAATAGTTGTTCTGGAAGAATGCGGTCTTTGAAGGCTGTCAGGGAATTCTGTAGAGCTAACATTTCTTTTTGATTGATATGCAGGTGCATCTGTCTCGGGTTCCATTTGCCCTGAATGCACTGTCTCGCCAAATGAGCCCCCCATGCATAGTCTGATGCGTTTGTTGTTAGGGTTTGGGCAGCAGGGTGTAGAGTGAAAGGGAGCCCTTTGTTGTGGTAGCAGGCCTCTGCCCACCAAAGGAACTATGTCTTTATACAAGGAATGATAGGAATCATTGATTCCAGGTCCTGAGAATGTTGACACCACAGGCTTTTTAGGTACCATTGTAGTTTCCTCATATGCAGTCTTGCATATGGAATTAGTAAAATGCAAGAGGCCATGAACTCCAGGGCTTGCAGAATTTTCCTTGCAGATAGCTGTGGTTTCGTGGCCAATAGTTTGAAAAAGGTTGTCAAATAAACTTGTTTCTCTGGAGTTAGGAAAGCCATCTGGAAAGTTGTGTTCAAGCTTGCTCCCAGGAATACAAACTGTTGGCAGGGTACTAGGAGAGATTTATTTTCGTTTATGGTGTACCCCAGTGAGGTTAGAAGTTTCTTTACGAATGACAGATGTTGTAATAGCAAGTCCTTCCTTTCTGCCTGAATCAGACAATCGTCCAAGTATGGGTATATTTGAATATTTCTCTGCCTGCAAAATGCAATGGCTGGAGCTAGACACTTTGTGAATACCCTGGGCGCAGTAGATAAGCCAAAGGGAAGTGCAGAGAAAGCACAGTTGTGTACACTTACCATAAATGTAGATGTTCGAGTGTATTCACTGTTGCAGTCATTACATTTGGGTAGAATCCCAAAGCTATGGATGGGAGGATGGAACTAAATAGCATTAGGGGCAGCTATAAGGCCCTGCAGAACTGCAGTGGCAAAGCCTGCCCTGGATTTGGAGAACAGAGGCAAATGATAGTGCTTTGTGAAGGTATGCACAGAGCTCCAAGTTGCAGCTTCTAGAATGTCTTTGGTTGGAACTCCTCTGAGAAAGGCTGCTGAGGTAGAGGCAGCCCTGGTGGAATGTGACCTGATTCACTTGGGCACAGGTTTACCATGGTGCAAGTAGCAGAAATGAATGCAGTGGCTTATCCACTTAGAAATAGTCTGCTTTGATATAGCCTTCCCCTCTGATCCTGAAGCAAATGCCACCAGTAGTTTCTCAGACTTTCTTAGAGATTTGGTCCTGTTTAAGTAGAATCTTAGTTGTCTGTGTACATCCAAGGAATGCAGAATCCGCTCCCCCTTGTTCGGCGGATTTGGGTAAAATGTTGGCAGGTGAATTAGTTTGGTTAAGAGCCACACTGGATACCACCTTAGGCATAAAGGAGGGATTGGTCCTGAGGGACACCCTGTCTGGGTAAAAAGTAATAAAAGGCTCCACAGCCATGAGAGACTGTAGTTCTGAAACCCTTCTTGCTGAAGTGATTGCCAAAAGGAAAGCTGTTTTCCAAGATAAAAATTTTATATCTGCAGTAGCTGCTGGTTCAAAAGGAGGCAGGGTGAGGTTTTCCAGCACAAAATTGAGGTCCCATGCAGGAGTTGGTGATCTTCTGGGAGGCCTTAAATTTTTGGCCCCTCTAAGATACTGTTTTAGCAGAGGATGAGAAAAGATGGGAGGCTCCGTGTTGTAATGATCCGAGATGGCAGAGGCATGGATTTTTATTGAAGAAAAAGATAGGCCCTTGTCAAGCATCTCAGTCAAGTATTGTAAAATCTGAGGAATATTTGGTTTTGTTGTGTCTGTTCCTTGTGCTTGGTTCCAAGCACAGAATCTCTTCCATTTATCAGCATAAGATTTCCTAGTACTAGGCCTTCTAGCTTCCAAAAATGACATCCTTCACAGATTTACTGAGAGGTGTTGTTTTAATAATTAAATGATCAGCCATGCTGCAAGGTTCAGAGTTTGGAGCTGGGTGTTGTTCTGCTGAGACAGTAGATGAGGTATTTGAGGCAAGTACCAAGGAGGGAGTTAAGACATATTCCTTAGGATTGGGTACCAGTGTTGGCGAGGCCAGTCTGGAGCAATTAGGATCATTTTTGTTTTTTCCTGTCTGACCTTTAGTAAGACCTTGGAGAGAAGAGGCAGAGGGGGAAAGGCATAGACTGATAGGATTTTACAACTTACAACTGAAGGATAGGGCATCCACTTTCCATGCTTGTCTGTGATAAGTCCTTGTGCAGAATTTGTTCAGTTGATAATTTTGGGGAGAGGCAAACAGATCTATGTCTGGGCTCCCCCATTTCTGTGTTACCATGCTGAAGATTTGTGGATCCAGTTTCCACTCGTGCGGGTCCATAATATTTCTGCTTAGGTCGTCTGCCAGAGTATTTTGTTTTCCTGGCAAGAATTGAGCTTAAAGATGTACTTGGTAAGTCAATGCTGTGTTCCACAATGCCATGCCTAGTCTGCAAAGGGAGTAGGAATGTGTACTCCCCTGCTTGTTTATGTACCACATAACCATGGTGTTGTCTGTCTTTATCAGTAGTTGTCCTGGATGAAGTAAATCCTTGAAGGCTGTCAGAGCATTCTGAACCACTAGCATCTCTTTCTGGTTGATATGCAGATGCATTTGTTTTGGGCTCCATATGCCCTGAATGCATCTCCCCACCAGGTGGGCCCCCCAAGCACAGTCTGATGCGTCTGTAGTTAGGATTTGGGTGGCAGGGGGTAGAGTGAATGACAGTCCCTTGTTTTGGTGACATGTCTCTGCCCACCAAAGAAACTCCTGCTGTAGGCAGGGAATGAGAGGAATCATTGTTTCCAGACTGTGACAATGTTGACTCCATAAGCTTTTTAGGTACCATTGAAGTTTCCTCATATGCAGTCTTGCATATGGAATTAGTAGAATGCAGGATGCCATGAACCCCAAAGCCTGCAGAATTTGTCTTGCAGATAACTAGGTTTTTGTTGCCATCTGTTTGAAGTATGTTGTCAGTTGCCTTTGTTTGTCTGGCATAAGGTAAGCCATCTGGGCAGTTGTATTCAAGCTTGCACCCAGGAATGTAATTATTTGAGAGGGTACCAGCTGTGATTTCTTTTCGTTTATTGTGTACCCTAGGCATGTTAGAAGCCTTTTTACAAACGCCAGATGTTGAAGAACGGTCCTTGTTCTCTGCTTGAATGAGACAGTTGTCCAGGTAAGGATAAACTTGTATGCTTCTTTGTCTGTAAAATGCAATTACTGGTGCCAGGCAATTTGTAAAGACCCTGGGTGCAATAGATAAGCCAAAGGGCAGTGCAGAGAATTGGTAATGCAAAAAACCTGCCTTGAAGCGGAGGTATCTTCTGCACGATTTCCCTTATTGAGATATGCAGGTATGCCTCTTTTAAGTCTAGAGACACTAACCAAGCGTTCCTGCCCAGCATAGGCAGTAACTGTTGCAAAGTCACCATTTTGAATTTTGGAATGTCCAGGTACGTGTTCAAAATCGATAAGTCCAGTATTGGACGCCATGCATCGTCTTTTCTGTGTACCAGGAACAGCCTTGAATAAAAACCTTGTCCTTTTTCCTGTTCTGGTACTGGTTGAATAGCCCCATCTCCATGAGGGACGTAACTTGTTTCTGAGCCTCTGCCCATTGATTTTGGGGCAGATCTGCCCAACCGTATGGAATTGGCAAAGTATGGAAATGAAATCTGTACCCCTGGGATACTATGTTTAATACCCACTTGTCCTGGGTAATTAACTGCCAATTTTGAGCATGAAGTGCTAATTTTCCCCCCAAGAGGGCTGCCAAAAGATAAGTGCTTGGTGAAGGTAGAGGGAAGTTATTGAGACTGCTTACTGTAGGGTGGTGCTTTGTTTCCTCCAGATTTGGAGGTGGAGGCACCCCATTGCATTGACCTGTAAGAGCCCTGTGATTGGTATCTACAGCCTTCTGAGCACCTGGATTTGCTTTGAGAGGCTCTGTTGGACACAGGAAAGGACCAATTTTTAGTAGGCCAGTGCCTACTGAACCTGGGTGGCTGCACTTGTAAGAAATCTTTCACAGTTTGCATAGATTTATCTTTCTCTTCCATTTTCTTTAAACCCTCTTCTGCCTTATTACCAAACAGAGTATCACACTGTAAAGGGGCATCCAACAATTTAGCTTTAACATGATCAGGCAGATTTTGCTCCTTGAGCCAGGCATGCCTTCTAATCACAGATCCAGTAACTGTGGCCCTGCAAGAGGCCTCCAAGGAATCAAAACCACACTGCAAAGTATGCTTTCTAACCTGTTCTGCTGCATGCAATAATTCATGTAATTCTTTATTTTCCACACAATCTGAAATCAACATCATTTTCTGTTTCAATAAGCCCATAACATGCTGTTGATATTTAAGCATATGAAACTGGCAGTTTAAGGCCCTAATTGCCAAGGTTGCAGACGTATAAACCTTCTTTCCCCATCTATCCAGCACCCTGGAATCTCTATCAGAAGGGGTAGGATTTTTGGCTGTAGAGGCCTTTACACCTTTGGGACCCTGGGATATAGTCTCAGGATCAGCAGCAGCATTTTTGAATAGAAATTTGTGGGGGTCAGGAACCCTGTAGTATCTGTCTGGCTTACTAGGAGCCGGAGGTAGGGAATCAGGAGCCATGCTTGATTCCGAAAACACATCATCAACAATGTCTAATACAGGAGGTATAGCCAAAGGCTTATGCTGAGGAAGGAGAAAGAAATCCCTAAGCCTCTTTTCTGATTCAGAGAAATCCTGACTTTCCCAATGAAAATGTTCCCTTAAAGTATGCAAGGTTCCACCAAAAGAATAATCCTCAGGAGGAGATGCAGATGGGATGGATTCTTCTGCATCTGAATCCTCATAGGGAGGAACATAAAATTCCTGATCAGAAGAGGAATCAGAAGAAATGGAAACCTGATCTGAAGATTCATAATCAGTGTCTTGCCTAGGCCTCTTAGCAGGGGGGGTTGGGAACCCCTGATCAAGGTAATTAAGTCTTCAGCCATTTTGATCATCTGTTTGTTTAGGCATAGGGGCCTGAGCACGTGGCTCATGTGTTGGTTTTTTAGACTTAGAAACTTTTTGATCTGGTTTTTGAAGTTGGCGTCAGTTTTATGTAAAAATGTTAAGGCCTGAAAACACCCTCAGAAGCCGGTGCCTGCTCACCGGCTCTGGACCCATCCAAGGGAGAGACATCCGCGGGTTCAATATCTGAGAATCTCGCAGCATACCGGACTCCACTTGGGTCTCGGTAGAGGCCTGTGACTCAAAAGTAGCGGGTATCAGGGGCTGCGAATGTGCCTCACTGAGTACTGAGTACTGGCGAACCGGCGACTGGCTTAGGAGAAGCTTCGTCATCGGTTTTGGACCTCGACGGTCTATCTGTCTTTTTCTTTGCGTTTTTTGTGAACTCCGGTAGTCGGATTGCTAACCGACGACATTTCTGGGTAATTAAATCTGGATCCAAAATATTTTGAAGCAAAAATATACAGACACTTAATAGTGCATTGCTTAAATCTAGCACAAAACCGACAGCAAGGCACGTTATGATCTGGGCCTAGGCAAGTAATACAGTGTAAATGAAAATCCTTATGAGGGATTTGTTCCCATAAGTAATGCAATTATTAACTTTTACTGACATCAGTAAGGAGCAAGAAAAAGTTTCCCCAGTGGCATACTTAGCTTTAGTTGAAGACTTCGGTTCTGAAACTCGAATGCGAAAATTTCAGGAGTCGGCCGACCGGCACTTGTGAACTGCTTCTGCTTCGGGCACCGCGCGGCAAGAAAGACGGAATAAAATGGTGTCGGCTGCATGTTTTATAGCCCTGGCAACCTGACGTCATGGAAGAGGAGACAGCAACCGACGCAGGACCAAAGACTTTTGTTATTCAGGCCGACTGAGGGCAACCTGCCAGCAGATTACCCAAATGTAATGACTGCAACAGTGAAACACGAAGAACATCTGACAGTGCATGGAGCCTGCCCAGAAGCGTAGGTATTTCCTGCAAGATTCCCTTATTGGGATGTGCAGGTAAGCTTCCTTTAAGTCTAAGGCTGCCAGCCAGGCATATTTAACTAGCACAGAAAGAAGCTATTGAAGTTTTAGTATTATGAATTTTGGAATTACCAGAAAGGTGTTTAGAATAGAGAGATCCAGGATAGGACACCAGGAGCTCTCATTTCTGGGTACCAGGAAAAGTCTTGAATAAAAACCTTGTCCGTTTTGTTCTTCTGGGACAGGTTGAATAGCCCTGACACTTAGAAGAGAGAGAACCTGCTTTTGGGCCTTCACCCACTGATTTGGGGGTAGGTCTGGCCGACTGTTTCGGGTTGGTAGTGTGTGGAAGTGGAATCTGTATCCTTGGGAAACTATGTTCAAAACCCATTTGTCCTGGGTAATGAGTTCCCAGTTTTTTGCATGCAGGGCGAGCTTTCCTCCTAAGGGAGCAGGCAGTTGAGCAGGGCTTGGAAGGGTTAAAGTTAAGTCATTGTGCCATTTTTCCATGGGGGGTGGCTTACTACTCCCTGCTTTGGAAGTGGGAGCCCCCCACTGCAGGTCTGTGCACAGCCTGAGACTGTAACCTAGGTAGTCTGCTGTTCCTGGGTTTGGAGTGAAAAGGCCTGGAAGAGCCTGGAAAGGACCAATTCTTTGAAGGCCAACGCCTACTAAATCTGGGAGGCTGTACTTGTAGGAAATCTTTAACAGTTTGCATGGATTTAGCTTTTTCCTCCATCCTTTTGAGGAGTTCTGCTTTGTTGCCAAAAAGGCGGTCTTGGTTTAAGGGAGCATCCAGTAATTTAGCTTTAACATGATCTGGTAAAATCTGCTCCTTAAGCCAAGCATGCCTTCTAAGTACAGACCCAGTGACAGCAGCCCTGCAAGGTGCCTCTAAAGCATCAAACCCACATTGCAAAGTATGTTTACCAACTTGTTCTGCAGAATGCATTAAATCCTGTAATTCTTTGTGTTCAGCACAGTCAGGAATCAACATCATTTTCTGTTTAAGTAGTCCCATAACATGCTGCTGAAACTTTAACATATGAAACTGGCAATTTAAAGCCCTAATGGCCAAAGCAGTAGAAGTGTATACCTTCTTACCCCATCTGTCTAAGGCTCTAGAATCTCTATCAGAAGGGGTACGATTTTTGGCAGCAGTAGCCTTAATGCCTTTTGGCCCTTGGGAAATGGTCTCTGGATCCACAGTAGGATTCTTGAAGAGGAACTTGTGAGAGTCAGATACTCTGTAATACCTGTCAGGTTTTCTGGGAGCTGGAGGTAAAGTGTCTGGGGAAAGGCTATATTCCAAGAAAGCATCATCTACAATGTCCAGAACAGGAGGGCTAGCTAAAGGCCTGTTTTGAGGAAGGAGCAAGAATTCCCTAAGTCTCTTTTTGGAGTCAGAGTAATCCTGGCTTTCCCAGTGGAAATGCTCCCTAAGAGTGTGCAAGATTTCACCAAAAGAAAGATCTTCTGGAGGGGAAGCAGATGGAATGGAATCCTCTGCATCAGAATCCTCAGAGGTAGATAAGGGCAAATCCTGGTAATCAGAAGGAGCAGAAATATCAGATCAGAAGGAAAATCAGTTCTAGGTCTCTTAGAGGGGGAAGGCTGGCTTCCCCTAATTAAGATAATAAGGTCTTCAGCCATTCTAAACATTTGTTTTTTAGGCATATGGGCCTGAGCCTGCAGTTTGGACGTCAGATTCCTAGGCGCCATGTGAGTTTTAGGCCTGGATGAAGACGATGGCATCCGTTTAAAATGCAAGTCTGTAGGCCTGAATACACCCTCAGAAGCCGGTGCCTGCAGAGCGGCTCCGGACCCAACCAAGGTAGAGACATCCATAGGTTCCATAGTTGAAGAAGCATCTCGCGGCATTCCGGACTCCGAATGGGTCTCAGTAGAGGCCTGCAAATCTGAAGTAGCGAGTATCAGGGACTGCAAAAGCGCCTCACTGAGTACCGGCGGACTGGCAACTAGCTTAACGGAAGCGTTGTCAGCAGTTTTGGACCTATGTGGTCTGTCTCTGCCTGTCTTTATCCTTACGTTTTTTAGAAGATCGTAATCGGATGGCTTAACAAAGCCATTTCAGAGTACTGAGACAGAGTACGAAAGTAATTTGCTGCAAAGACAGCCCGACGACGAAGAGTTCGGGGGTTGAACAAGGCACAAAACTGACAGCAAGGGATGTCGTGGTCTGGGCTTAAACGGGGAATGCAGTACGAATGAAAATCTCTATGAAGTATTTGCTTTCCACAGGTAAGACAGTCGTTAACTTTTAATGACATCGGTTGGAGCAAGAAAAAGGATCCCCAATGGGGTACTTATCTTTTTTGAAGACTTCAGAGCTGAAACTTGAAAATGAAAATTTCAGGAGTCGGCCGACTGGTATTTGTGAACTGCTTCTGCTTCGGGTACCGCACAGCAAGAAAGACTGATGTAATGGGGTCGGCTGCATGTTTTATACCCCTGACAACCTGACGTCATGGAAGAAGAGACAGCATCTGATGCAGGAATCCGAAGACTCTGGTATTCAGGCCGGCTGAGGGCTACCTGCAGGCAGATAACCCAAATGTGATGACTGCAACAGTGAAACACGAAGAACTTCAGGCAATTAAATTTCCTGGTTAATATTTCTCTTAGTAGCGACTTTAGGCATGAGAGAGGGATTAGTTTGCAAGGTCAGTCTGTCTTTATGAAAAGTAATATATGGCAGTTAGCGGATAATGCCTGCAACTCAGAAATCCTCTTGGCCAAGGTAATAGCTACAAGAAAGGTGGTTTTTCCATGAAAGATATTTATTTTATTTACCATTTGTTTACCGGGTTAGTCTGACTGAACACAAAGTGACGTTTTCAGTGGAAGCCCGGGGAGAAAAGCTCCAAATGCACAGTAAAAAATTATAAAAAAAAATAATAATAAAAAAAATTATATAGACATAGCTATTTTGTACAAAGAGCATAGAACATATAAAAGGAGTAAAAATCAAAGTTTTACAATTGATGCAGCATACAGTGGTTAGAATATTGAGAAACAATTAAGATATTATACAACAAATACAGAATTGCTTTCACATAAATTCAAAAAGAAGTTTCCATAGACAAACAAGGTCATAGGTTCATAGGTGGGTACTAGGCTATCTGCCCGAAGGCATTTATAAGCCTAGCCAGAATGTGCTGGCTTTCGCCGTCCCCTTAGATTAGTTCCCTGTGCCTCTGTCCAGCAGAGCCACTGAAGTGATCACCGAGGTAAACTTTCTGTTTCCCATCCACTCGCCAAGGTTTCTTTTGAAGAGTGTTAGTGAGGAGCTCTGCCTAATGTAGATTGGGATCTTGTTCCAAAGCATGGGAAGTCTCTGGGACAGGAATCTATCCCTCCAGCACGTCCTATTTACTGTTGTGGTGAGGTTTAGATCCCTAGAGCGTATAAACTAGAAATCATAACTATAAATGTGGCCTAAACACCTGGTTCACAGTACTATGCACTAAGTAAGCAATTGGTAATAGCCAGTAGGGAGGTATTGGAAGATCTTAGTTGACGTGCAATATTATGGAAGGTAAGCAGACCAGAGAGGGCAGGTATTTTATTTGGATGGTATAGCAGTTGATGGGTCAGGAGAAGTTGATTGTATTTTAGTAGGTTAGGGAGTTCTAATCATCCTAGTTGTCTTAGGGAGAGGCAGTGATGAGAACAAAACTTAGCACTGGTTGCAAATTTTGAGATTTTATTGTAGCAGGTAGATAGTTTCAGAAGGTCAGATCTGTTTAGATTAGTTAGAACTGGGGAAGCGTATAGTAAGGTGGAGAGTAGATGGGTACCAGAGATAGTGATTCGGGATTCCTGTGCGAGGAAGCTTTTGGAGTGGTAGAGTGAACCTATTTTTTTATGAACTTTGGCAATTGTTAGTGCTAAATGTTTGTCGAATTTTAGGTTTTGGTTAATAGTTACACCTAGTAGCTTGGCTTGGGTTACTGGTGTGATAAAGATATTGTTGGAGGATGTTATTGAGAATGGCGAGGTAGGGGTGAAAGTTTTGGATGGGTGGAAGATCATGAGTGGGTTTATTATGATTTGGGAGTAATTTTGTCACTTTTCTATAGTAGTGAAGGCTTCCTGGGTTCTGTCTTGGAGTAACTGTAGAGAGGGGGCTGAGCAAATAAGGGTGGTGTCATCAGCATACTGTACTATAATAGTTTGTTAGATAGCCGAGTGGAGGTTATTGGTAAAGATGGAAAATAGTAAGGGACCAAGAATGGATCCTTGCGGAACACCTTGTCCCACTGGGAGGAGAGGGGACAGAGAGTTATGCCATTTAATAGCTTATTGCCAGAGGGACAGAAAACTTTTAAACCACAGTAAAGAGGAATTATCCAGACTGAGCTCAGAGAGAGTCGATAGTAATTTGCAGTGGGATACCATGTCAAATGCCTTTGACAGGTCTAGGAAGACAACAGATACTAGTTACCGAGATTTCTTTGTTGGTTGACGTAGTCAGTAAAGGATATAAAGGCAGAGATGGAACTATGGTTTGGCCGAAATTCATGATGGAAATTTGCTAGCAGGTTATATTGAAGAAGATGATTCAGTAGATTTGTAGATATGTTACTTTACGTTTTGATAAAATTAATAATAAGAATTTTGAAACAAATGATTGTTTTACTTGCAGAAGTGAGAGAGTTATATATGCTACTAAATGCACATGCAATAAATTTTATATAGGTGAAACCAAAAGACAATTTTCTTGTAGGATAAAAGAACACATAAGGGATGTTAGGAAGAATAAAATAACTAGCCCTATAGCTACACATTTTAATGAAATACATAATGGTAGTCTGGATGGTTTTGAGACGAAAATTTTGGATAAAGTAGTTTGTAATAAATTTATGAATGATGAACAAGTGAAACAGATATTAAGAAAAAAAGAAGCATTCTTGATATTGAAATTTAATACTATGTCCCCTCGGGGACTTAATCAAGAATGCTTCTGGAGAAGTTTTGTGTAAATATGTAAATAGGTATGTGTTTTTTTAAAAATAACTGGTCTGAAAAGTGTATAATTATGTAATTAATTAATTATGTTATTAATCAATTTATGACTTGTTATATATAGTATGAGTGGTTTTTAGAAAAGTGTACTCTGTTAAAGGCTGTTGGCCGAGGCGCTAGAGAGTTTTATTTCATCACTGTTTTTTCAAATAAATTCCTTCTGAGGAGTTGCTGGCTTCTAGTTTGTGGTTTTTCATCTTACTTTGTTTGCGGTGGTTTTCCAAGATGATTCAGTAGTTGGGTGTGTACACAATTTTCTAAGATTTTTGATAGCGGAGATAGTATAGCTCTGGGACAATAATTAGTAAGTTCTATCGAGGATACACCTTTGTGTTGGGGGGGGGGGGTGTGATGTAAGAAATTTTCCAGAGACAGGGGACAGTGTGTTCAGCTATGGATCTATAGATGAGTATGGAAATAGGGTAGGCGATGGTACAGGTGGCAATCCTGAGGTAATCAGCGGGGAGTTTATAAGCAGCGAGAGTGGTGGGTTTCAATTTGACAAGGTGTTTACAAATTAGGTCAGTTGAAACTGGTTTGAGAGAGAATTGGGTGTTGGTCTTATGGTGACAGTTTTGTATTTTGGGGGCATCTGTAATGGTAGTAGTGGGGAAATTGTTGAATAACTTTTGGACGGAGGAGGTGAAATAGTCATTAAACTGGGTGGCAATATCATTGTTATCATCCTCAGTGTTAGGGTTTGGGAAGGTGATTTTGCCTGGTTGGAGAATGTGGTTGACTGTTTACCAGAATTTTTGTGGATTATTCTAGTGAGTTTTTGCACCTGGATATAACAACTTTGTAGTGAGTTTTTTGTCGCTGGATATAATAACTTTTTTTATCATTTAAAGTATTCACAAGAATGAGCAGGCTCAAACGGACTTCGGGTTAAGAGACTGCAGCATCAACAACACATCCCAGGGAGAAGTGGGATCCTTGACTGGAACCCCAATAAGAAAGACTCCCTTCATGAAGGCCTTACATAGCCTGGAGGAAAGCATGGGCTCAGCACTCAAATGGAACCTGGAAATGGACGCCAACTATAACTTGATGGTGGAAAAATTGGCCCTTTCTTAAAAAAGGGATGTCAAAAAGAGAAGGATATCCGAGATAGGAGCTGAAAAAGGGTCTATACTATGCTCTGCTGCACAAAGGAAAAAATGTTTCCACTTACTGCAACAGACCTTATGAGCAGAAGGCTTCTGCGAAGCCAGAATAATTCTCCTAATAAGGAGAAGCTAGCCTGGACTGCTTTACTATGACTGGAAGTCCAGAGACCATGCTGTCAGACGAAGTGACCGAAGATTGGGCAGAGGCTCCGACGAGTGGCAAATGAGATCCGGAGTGGGATCCAGTATCCAGGGAGGATACTTGAGATGAGGCCTGAGGAAGGGGAACTACACCTGTCAAGGCCAGAAGGGGACAATGAGTATCACAGACCTCTACAGTCAGGAGGCTTTCTGAAGTACTTTAGGAATCAGAGAAAGGGGAGGGTAAGCATAGAGGAGACCCGGGGGCCAATCGTGAGCAAGAGCATCCGAAGACTGCCCCTCTGGGGGAATCCAGCAAAGTACCTGCTGCACTTTTTGTTCAATGGGGAGGCAAACAGGTCGTAGCAAGGCTGGCCCCAGCGGGCAAAAATCTGAGATGCCACTGACTGATTGAGGGACCACTCATGCAGAGTCAGGACAGATCTGCTGAGCCTGTCCACCAGGACACTGGATTCCCCAGGAATGCGCATTTCAAGAAGAAAGCGACTGGAAGAGATCGCACATTCAGACACCCTCATGACCTCTCTGTACAATGGGTGCAAGCATGTTCCCTCTTACTTCTTGATATACCATACCACTGACATATTGTCTGTGTGAATTGCCACCGTGCTCTGAGGAAGGCAGTCCTGAAAGGCTTGCAACGTGAGGAGGACAGCTCTCATCTCTACATCTCTAGGACGTTTATGTGCAATTTGGTCTCACAGGGGGACCACGTACCTTGGACTGCTCTGCCCTGGAAATGACCCCCCCCCCATCCGTGGTCCCCGTGGTGGAAGAGAAAAAGGCCTGCCTCAAAGGAGATCCTTCAATTGAAGCCACCACAGCAGGTGCCATCTGCAAATGAGGAATAGGCATAGACATCAGATGAGTTAGAATGGACCACTGAACCACCAGAGTCCATTGAAGCACCCACATGTGGTATCTTGCCAGAGGGAAAAGGAGAATTGCAGCAGACATGGAGCCCAGTGCCCTCAGAATGAGGTAAGCTGGAGGTGAGGGGATCTCTAATATGGCTCTGACCTTTTGTCTGATCAATTCTACTCTGTGGGAGGCAATGCTGCAATCTCTGTATTGAGATGAGTAATGATAAACTCTAGACTCTGCACAGAGGAGAGCTTTGACTCCGCCAAGTTGATGGTAAACCCTAGCTCCAGGAACATGTGCAAGAAGGAACCATGTGACAGAAACCAGTTGATGCTTGGTGGGAAAATGTGAGGAGCCAATCATCCAGGTATGGAAGACCTGAAATCCCTGAAGCCTCAGGTGATCTGCTACAACTGCTAAGCATTTGGTGAACAACCTGGGGGCTGTGGTGAGACCAAGTGGTAGAGCTCTGACTTTGGCTCTGATTCAAAAGTGCAGATGCCTCCTGGAGTGCCTGTCTATTTTGATATACTAGGCATCCTGGAGGTCTATGGAGCACATCCATTTGTTCTTCCACAAAAGGGGCAACATGGACTTAACAGTGACCATTCAGAACTTCGACTTCTTGACCGATAGGTTCAGCTTGCTGAGGTCCAATATCGGCCGAAGGTCCCCAGTCTTTTTTAGCACTAAAAAGAAACAGGAATAAGTTCCTGATCCTCTTTGCCCTGTCGGGACCTCCTGGATGGCTACTTTTTCTAGAACTTATAGAATTTCTCATTGGGCCAGTTGATAGTTGGAAGGCTATCAGGCCTTTCTGGACAGCCGTAGGTTCCTTTAGATTAATGTACTTGTCTCTGAGCTTGGAGTCCCATGTTCCTTGAGCCTGGAGGCAGATGAAGTGGGGTGCCTAGGCTATTTCTGTTGCATCTGTAGTCACAGTTTGCTCATGGGGTTGAAATTGAAAAACAGACCTGAACTGAGGGAGCATGCCTGGGCCCACCAGGTGAATTATTTCCAAAGACAAGACATCAGCTTTATCTTTGCTGCGACAGGCAGTGAATGCTGGATCATTGCTGGAACCACACATTCTTGATGTACCACTGATGTTTCCTCATGTGTTTCCTGGCCAGGGAAATCATGAGTTTGCAAGAGGACATGTAAACCAGTGCCCTGATATACTCGCTGGCTGCGAGGTAATTCCTGCCCATTACTTGCCTAAAGTATAAGGTCAGGAAAGCAATCTTGTCCCGAGGTAAGAAGGCCTTCTAGAGGGCTGATTCCAGAAGGGTCCCAAGGAACACAATCTTGGATGTGTTGTTTGTCTGAGATTTCTGTGCATTGATGGTGAACCCTGTGACCACCCTCCACTGGACCTGTATTCAAGGAGCCTCAATACTCACCACTGGCACCAGTGATGGACATTCACTGAGAGGATTACAAGGTACACACAGTATTTCCAGATGCAGCTCTCTGCATCAAGTGCAATTTCCCTTAAGAGCACACAGAGACCACAGTCAGTTAGGGGCTGGTTTCTCCCTCTTTCTCAAGATCCCCAATAAGGACTCCTCACTGGCACAGCTATAGAGTTGAATCTTCAGCTGGTTAACCAAGCTAAGGCCTCCAGCACTCTCTCTGTCCAACTAGTGCTTCGTGTTCCTGCCCAGGTAGCTGACCACACACTCCCTGAGGTTTGATTCACACACACACACACACACACACACACACACACACACACACACACACACATGGGAAACGCTGGCACAGGTTTACTAGCGATGCCTCCTTCTGCCCAGACTATAAGGTAGTTTTCCCTGCCACCAGTCACTCCTTATCATCTACTTTAAGGCCATTAACAAAGGGTGTCCAATCTTACTGTGTAATGTTGCTCTTAATACAAATGGTAGTTTGACCAAGAGCAAGGCTATTAGGAGTGGCCTACACAGTGTCACCAAATAAATATAAAAGTACTCTCAGAACTTAAATATCTTTATACAGATCAGCCACAATGAAAGCTTTAAATCGATTTAATAACAAATATTAAAAGACCAAGAAAATACTCAGCATATTTTTAAAGTGACAGCAGAGTTCAAAAATCACAGGAAATATTTAAAACAACATTGCAGGACAGTCTCAAATAAATAATTGAGTCAATGCTCTCTCCCTCGCAAGCCAATATATCTGGTACTGAGAAGGTTGTCAACAAACACCAAACCTCAACCAGCATCCACACCTACACAACAGGCACCTACATATGTGAAGGTCCTCAACAAAAACATACCCAAACAAGAGAGACCTCCCAGGCAACAAAACATGCAAACACCACTGCCCACCAAACCATACACAGTCCACATACTTGTGTCTCACAGGCACTAAGGCCTAAACATAAACCCAACATATTAGTCATAGGAGACTCCATTGTGAGACAGACAGATGTGCCTCTCACCAGGCTGGATAAGGAGAAAGTCACAGTTAATTGTTTGTCAGGTGCCAGAATCCACCATATCACCCATGCACTCAAGTCTCTCAACAAGTACTGTTATGACTCTGTCATAGTCCATGTTGGTGTGACTGACTTGAGCTGTACCTCCCTGTACCACATGAAGAAAGACATGACAGAGCTCGCTGAATACGTGTCCCAGGCAGGTATGTTCCTACCCTTAAGAAGCATTCTATTGTCACCCAGAATGATGCCTCAATACAAACAGAAAATGATTGACTTTAACAATTGGCTTAGTTTCTGGTGTCATTCCAAGGGGATCCAGTACCTGACAGCCTGGGAAGACATGACTGGCAAACCATGATGCTTTGCCAGAGATGGCCTGCATCTATCACCCTTGGGCTTCAGGCTCCTAGCAAGGGCTCTTGTCTCCTCCATAGTGACTTTTTTAGGCAAAGCCATGAGGTCAAAACTACCAACATGAACATTTCATCAAAACCGAAATTAAAGGTCATGCTGCTAAACGCCAGGAGTCTAAACATGAAACTGCAGTCATTTCAAGCATTCTTAATCCTGGAAGATGTAGTAATGAAGTCCAAAAAGTGAGAACAGTCACCACGAGTAAATCCTTCTACAGAGTAGTCCCAACTCAAGCTCCTGACACACTGAAAATATCCACGATGGAAATATGTAAAAAATTCATTTATTGGAAACAGAGAATAAGCGCTTTCGCATAGTTAAACTATGCTTCATCAAATACAATGTCATAAAATGGTTCCAAAATACTTATACTAAACAACTTTTGGCGGGCTCATTAATTTAAAATGAAGCTTAATTGCCTTTCATCAATTTAAAGCCATCATTACATTCAAATGCAGTTTAAATTCAATACAATTCATTTCTAAAGTGCAGCACTCACACTCATCACAAAATATTTCAAAGCATTACCAAAACCCTCTGACTAAACAAACAGACTTCAGACATAAAAAATGCATTTACAAGCTCATAATTCAAAAGTGCATATTTTGAACAAAAGCACTACAACTTGGCAAATGGCATTCAGAAATGAGAACACATCCCTCACAGACTGAGAGTTCTTACATCAAAATACTATCATGGTGTTTCTTGTCTCTTAACTCATATAAACATAGCTAGAATCCCTTACCTTAATTGTAAGAAAATCTATACAATGCAAGTTGTTTAAGACAGTTCTACCATCAGAAGCATCAACAAACTGTTTGCCATTGCAAATTAAACATCATCCTATTCGCTATTAAGGTCACATGTCTGGATTCTCAGTATGAAGTTCCTCCTGACCTAAAAAGTTGTCCCCACGGTCCTGGAAGATGCTGACATTTGTGCAGTCACAGAAACCTGGTTCAAAGCTGCGGAGAGCACCCCAGACATACAAGGTTACTTATCCAGTCATACATTCAGACTCCAAACCGTGGGCAGCAAAGCAAAAGGAGGTGGAGTTGCAATATATACAAATGACATATACACCTCCCGGCTGGTTAAACAGTATGACACACAGGAGACATTCCAGGTGCAGTTAGCCATTGACAGGACCCCTATTAAAATCATAGCTAGCTATAGGCCCCGAACTTTGACTCAAGATGCCCACTCCACCTATCTGGACCTCTTCAAATCTATCAAGATTCAACCCTTTACTCTGATCCTGGGCGACTAACTATTCAACCATAGACTGGAAGAACTACTCATGCCAAAACAGAAATGCCCAGAGATTCATTGATTTTGTCAATGCAAATGCCTTGGACCAGCTGGTTGACAACCACACAAGAGGTGAAAATATCTTGGACTTGATATTAACCAGCATGAGTAACCACTGCAGCATCCCTACAGTGTCATCCTCCCTGGTAAGATCCAACCACAATGTGGTCACTTTTGAAGTCACCATCTTCCTCCGACCAGCCCCTAGATAGGGTCAAACAAAAAAACTTCTCGAAAGATGACTAACAACCTCCTGAGGGAAGGTATAAACAGCTTCACAGCTCAATCCCCCGCCATTAACTGGCACATATGTCCAAACCTGCACCAAAGTACTATACAAGCACTTATACAGCTGCATGGAATCAGGAATACCCGACAGGACAATATCCTCCTCCTCAAGGAAGAATAAACCTGTCTGGTGGACATCTGCAATAAATAAACTGTAGAATAAAAGGAAAAAAATGCTGTCCAGGGCTAAGATGGAGCAGGTGCCTAATTGGAAGCACTCTCTCTCACTAGTCTGAACAAGCAAGTAAGAGCACTAGTAAAATCCTCCAAAGCAAACTTCGACTCCAAACAGGCCATATCTACTAAAGACAATTACAAGGCTTTCTTCGCATATGACCGCAATCTGAAGGGAAGCACACAGATTTGCTCAGAACTGGTGGTCAAGGACACCATATACACAAATGCTGTAAATATAGCCAACCTGTTGGCAGACAGGTTCAGTGAACACTTCACCCCTCTTTCTCTCCCATCAGTAAATCAGGGCATCCCCAGCACCTGCCCTTCCCTTATCTCTAGGGAGCAAGTCATCACTGCCCTCTCAAATGCAAAAAATACAGCCTCCATGGGACCAGATAACATCCCAGGCTGCATCCTACATTAACTCAGACAGGAACTTGCAGCACCATTAGGCACCCTGTTCAACCAAAGCCTGAGTACTTGCTTCGTCTCAGCCAAGTGGAGGACAGCCACTGTCATCCCTTTGCACAAAGGTGGAGCGTCTACCGATCCAGGAAATTATAGACCCAACAGCCTAACTAGCCTGATCTGCAAGGCCAATAAGCAGATTATCATGGACCTCATTAACAAGGACATTGGCAACCTCCAAACACTTGATCCTACACAGTTTGGTTTCATCAAGGGGAGGTCATTCCTGTTAAATTTGGTTGACTTCTTTGAGACAGTCACCAAAGCCATGGACACGGGGAAGATGGTGCACACCACCTACCCTGGCCTGGCAAAAGCCTTCAATACTATTCCCCACTCGGGTATAATAGATAAACTCTCTCAACTAGGCATCAATCCATATGTTACCAGATGGGTAGCAAACTGGCTCACTGATAGAATCTACCTAGTCAAAATAGGGGAAGCCAACTCAAGCAGTCAACCTGTAATGATTGGTGTACCCCAGGGATCAGTCTTGGGGCCTTTGTTGTTTGGTATATACTTTTCTGAGGTGCAGGCCAAAACCAGTGGGCTATGGTTGACCATGTTTGCAGATGACTATAAGCTGGGTGCTGTCATCAGTTCCTCTAGTGACGTGGAGATCCTTTAAGAAGGTCTCACCCAAACATATGACTGGTGCCAGAAACATGGTCTCAAACTGAATGCCAAAAAATGCATAATCATCCCTTTTGGGGAGAGTGATGTCCCCACAAATTATCATATTAATAACAAGGTCCTAAGCATGCAATCAGTCATGAGGGACTTGGGCACCCAGGTTGATAGCAAACTGACTTTTGACCACCATTATTGTCTCTGTTGTACGGAAAGCTTTCTACATGGCCCATCTCATTAGTAAGGGTATCTCATCCAGGAACAAGGTGGTCATAACATCTCTGCATTCTTCCTTTATAAGACCCATTATTGAGTACAATATCCCTTTTGGCATGTACCTCACAAAGTACATGCAGCAGCTGGAGACACCACAGAGGTTCTTCACCAGGAGAATCCAGGGCATCAAACATCTACCCTACACAGATGGCTAAAGGCCCTGCTCCTCTATTCAGTCTCCTACAGACTCCTCATTGGTGACCTCTGTCTGGCATACAAAGCAATCTCAGACCCTACTTTGATGGAACTGCTGCATATCTGCAAGTTAAGCTCCACTCAAGTAACCCACGTGCGTGACCTCAACCTGGTCTGTGACATCAATAGGACTTGTTGGCAGGACGGATTTGTGTCCCAGAGACTCCCCTGTCTGTGGAATACACTCCTGCTCCACGTCAAGCATAGTTCCTCATTAACGTTTTTAAGCACAACCTGGATAACTGGATGGGGAACAGAATACAAACCCTACTGGGCAGGGGCATCGGGTGCTGACTTGTTGGAACATGGGTAAAATTCTTGGCTAGGCTTATAAGGGCATCAGGGCCAATAGCCTAGTAACTTCCTATGATCCTAAAAGAAAATCTAAATTAAGCTTTGCTATATTCCTGAGTATTACTATAACCTAGTACACTTACTTAATTAGAGCAGCAAGGCAGATGTGTAGTGAATGGATCCTGTCAGGTCCAAGACAGAATACAGAATGCTCTGTCTCTCTCAGAGAGTTCTAAAATTAATATCCCAAATATTACTGCTGGGATAGCTTGCAGAATGACCTAATTTCTTATCATCTGACTCTGTTCCAGGTGAAACTCCCCACTGCTGGAAAATAGAAGTATTTTGCTTCTACCTGTGAAAATACATAGACTTCAGATCTTTGGCAAATGGCGGAAGTCATTGTGATGGCTGCCAGCCCAGCTAGCTAGAATTTTGTAAATAATCCTATGCCATTTGTAAATACTAATATGATCCACAGGCTTGTTTTACAAATGTAAGAGAACTATATGGTTATGATTAAATGATATGTTATGTGGTGAGCTCCAAAAATGTAAGCACAGTGCAATCTGCTGGAGAAGAGCAGAAAAGTAGATGGACTATATGCCCGTGCAAATGTATGTTTTCATAGTAGAAGTTGGGACACACACAGTTAACTTGCAAACTCTGAGAAAACAAGTAAAGACTTTTACGATCTGCTATAAAGTTGGTTTATCTCAGCTAAAAGACAGGATATATCTAGACTAGGGGCTTCTTTCCATTGTCTGGAAACAGAGGTAATTACAGGTTTCCAAGGTAACTGTTTTACGACTTCCAGTTTCAGACAAGCTTCTAAGAGATAACTGTCAGCTTCTAAGACATAAGTATTTTTCATAGAGACATGTTAAATTATGTTGGTATCTGTTTAGCCTGGGAACTAGATGCAGGTGTCAAATAGTGATGTTGTCTAGCTAACCCAGCAGTAATGTGTATTACTAATTTAAGAACCATCTCAGAGAGAAAGTCAGTGCATTTTGTATTTTGTTCTGGACCTGTAAACATCTCTTCAGCACTTCTCATCTATATCTGCCTGGCTCTGTAAGACATTTAGGGCATAGTATCTCTTAGAGATAGATAAGAATATAGCAACAGTAGTCTAGAGGTTTTCTGTATTTATGTGAGACTGTTCTGCAACACTGAACTCTACTGTCACTGTGTTGAATTAATTAGTACTGTCTTGTGCTTTTATTATTTATTATTAAACATATTTACACCTTTTAATTCTAGCTGGTTTTGTATAGAGATATTTAAGCTCTTAGGAGTACTTGCATATGTATTTGGTGATACTGTACAGGCCACTCTGGAATAGCCTAAAAGGTTCTGGTCACACCTACCATTTGGATAACAGTAACACTCCACTGGGCACCCTTTGGTAAGGGCCGTAAGTAGCTTATAAGTAAGTAGTGGCTGGTGGCAGTGATTACCACCTTTTAGTGTGGGCAGAAGGAGGCACAGCTAGTGAACCTGTGCCAGCCTTCCCCAGTGTGTTTGTATATAAATCAAATCTCAAAGTGTGTGTATCAGCTACTTGGGGAGGGACATGAAGCACTGGTTGGACAGAGAGGGTCCTGGAGGTTTTTGCTTGACCACTCGGCTGAGATCTTAACCCTATAGCTGTGCTAGTGGGGAGTCTTACTGGGATCTGGAGAGAGGGAGAGAGAGAAACCAACCCCAGATTAACTGTGATCTCTGTGTGCTCTTACAGGAAATTGTACTTTACTGTGTGTGTACTTGTCATCCTCCCAATGTGCACGTCCCTCACTGGTATTAGTTTTGAGGATTGAAACTCCTTGATTACTGGGCCAGTACATGGGTGTCTCAGTCATAAAGCAACAAAACCCTTCCAAGACAATACAGAAAGCTCCCTAATTTTAGACCTTGTGTCTTTTTGTGCACACTGAAACTGAAAGATAACATATTTTTATGGCCTGGCCATAAAGTAATTTAATTTCAGCTATTTTTATGATGTTAACCTTCTGTATTCCAGTTTCCACTGTTAAAATATACACATCTAAACAGTTAAAACAGTGCAGGTACATTTCTGTTCTACAACAAAAGTAAGAGCACTGACAGTACCACAGCTGGGAAATTTATTACAAAAATAAAGAAAGAATCAAAACAAAGTTACAAAGAATAAATCCTTACAAAACAGTGGTAAGCGCTTTCAGGGATCTACCCCTTCATCAGACAACAGTTAAAAATCCCATAATTCATTAAATACTGGAGGTTAGTCACATGATGTTTCAAAATGTCAGTTGTACTCAATAAGGACATAACAATTAGTGCATCAGTACATATTAGCACAGTTATGCAATTAAAGAGACCATACACTACAGAAATTATAGCTAATATAAATAAGAAATTTAACTCCTCCACTCAATTTAACTCCTTTTTTATTGACTCTATTTCCAAATTGACTTCTTCATTCTCCAACACCACCACACTTCTCCCACCCCCACTCACACTCTATCTCTGACTACAACTACCATCTACTAAATCCTCTACCTCCTCCTCTACACAAACTTCTTCCTCATCTCTACCACCCCCTAATTCCCTCTCCTGACTCCCCCCTATTCTCATTAAAACCCATACCTACATCTACTATAAAGAAACTCCTTCAGAAATTGAAGCCATGTACCAATGCTCCTGATAATATCCCTTCTTACTTTCTTAGTATAGCTGCAGAATCTCTTGCCTACCCCATTAGCATCTTAATAAACCGTTCCATACAAGAATCTACAGTACCTTAAATCTGGAAACAGGCCTTTATCATACCTCTACACAAAGGTGGTAACAATAACAATATAACAAATTTCCCCCCCATAGCTCTCCTGTCCCCTATCTCTAAGATCCTAGAAAAATGTGCCCAACTTCAACTCCTTCCATATCTCCTAGATAATCACCTTATAACTCCCACACAACATGGATTCAGACCAAACCATAGCACCATGACAGCCCTCCTCTCCTTCCTTGAAATTGTAAATAAAGCTGATTCTGGCCAATTTGTTTCTACCCTACTTCTTGACCTCTCTAAAGCCTTTGATACTATATCACATAGCCTGCTTTTAGCTAAGCTCTCTGAACTTAATCTATCTCCCTCCTCCTTGAACTGGTTCTCTAGCTACCTATCTAACAGAAACCAAGCAGTAAAATGGAAGAAAGCCACCTCTTCATTTCTTAGGACTCCTACAGGAGTTCCACAAGGCTCCATACTGGGTCCCCTTCTCTTTAATATATTTATAAACAATTTCCACAAATCTATCCCACTCTCAAACATCATCCAATACGCAGATGATTCAACAATCATCTGTTCTGCCACTTCTATTGCTAAACTTCAAAAACTAACTCAAGATGCCTTCTCTACCACTGAGCAATGGATGCTAAGTAACCATCTAGCTCTTAATGCTTCCAAGACCAAACTAATGATATTTACTCCTTCTAAAGTTACTCCTTTTGATATGAATACATTCTCAATCACTAGTCAAAACAACTCACCTCTAGAAATAGTGTCACAGACTAAGTTACTTGGGGTCCAAATTGACAACCAACTTAAATTTAACTCCCACCTACAACTAAATATCAAAAACCCATCAAAACTAGGCATGCTTTACAGACAGAATCTAACTAATCTTCAGTCCTCTTTAAAACAGCTTTCCTGCTGCTATAACAAAATCAAAATTACCACTAGCCATAAGTCCTCCACCCATCATTGTTCCTCCCTCCAGAAACTTCAATGGCTAGAACTTCCAAATCAACTAACCTACACCCAACTAACTCTAGCCCATAAGCTTATTCTCAATCTGTCCATCCCTTTCATCAGCCTTTAAAATGCACCAACCCAATAGAGTATTAAGGTCAAACAATCAAAACCTACTAGAAGTGCATAAACCTACACATCCCCAGGCAAAACCTTCTATCCTTCAGATCTAACATCACATAACTAACTCTGTCTTCTCACCTCCCCTGCTTCTTCCTGCTTCTACTGTACTCTTCCTATATAATTGTATAGAATGGACTAGACAAGCTTTTAGTTTACTTCCCCCACTATGCAACATCCTTTAGTATGACGTTGTGCCTTTCCACAGTGTGAATGATTCCTCTCGAATTGTGTAATTGCTTTATTTGCTGTAGTATTGTTGTATATCCTTATCAATCTGTATTAATTGTTGTATTTGGACTATTTTATTTTAAATATTTTCCTTTCTCATTTGTATAACTATCATTACTACCTGCTGTAACTATATTGCTACTGTTTCATGTATATTTTGCCTGTTTTGGAGAGGACTCCATTGTATATATATATATATATATATATATATATATATATATATAAAATATACATAACTATACAATACCAGTGCATCCAGCTTATATAGATACATACATTAAAAATGTTTATGTGAAACATAAAATGCTAATATATATATATATATATATATATATATATATATATATATATATATATATATCTATATAGAAATAAATAATCAGACAATCTAAAATACAATGTATAAAATATATAGAAAATGTATTGTAACATATTAAAAATCAAAAAATTCAAGAGAATCAATGTTTCAAAGGTCGTGCTTTTAAAAAAGGTTTTAAGTGACACCATTTGATTCAACCCTGGGGGCTTGTCTGCATTAAATCTAATAATCCATCTCTGCTCAGCAGATTCTGTGTCATTAGATAAATTACCCCACCTTAATTTCTCAGACAATATTTGTAAAACCAGAAATTTAAAAATATGTTCAGGTCCTGTATTCATGTTGTGCATAGCAATCGCACTATTCTCCTTACAGTTCCTAATATCCCTATAATGTTCCAGGATCCTGTCCTTCAGGCGTCTATTGGTCTTACCTATGCAGAAGCTGTAGCATACTACACAGCAGGTGAAGTAGACCACGTTTGATGTGGAACAATCAGCGTAGAGATTATTGCTATGACTGAATTTCTTCGCGGGATGTGTAAAAGTCCTACCATTGTCTATGTGTTTACATGCTCCACAATTTCTACACATGTATGCGCCCAATCTATCTGATCTACTGACAGTGTTGGTTGTGGCATTGCTATAACATAGTTCATTTCTCAATGTTCTATTGTTCCTAAAAGTGAAACTTGACTTAGTACCAATTATACCCTGTAGGTTGTCAATCGTGGATAGAATACCCCAATTTTTGGTTACTACATCACATACTACACTTATGTTGCTTGCAAAAGTGAGTGGAATCCTAAGTGTGTTATCTGTGTCTGTATGTATATGCCTTACCTCATCGCAATCATTGACTTGCCTGCTTGCTCGAGTTGTAGTGTGCATATCATAACAGGGTCTACATCTACCCACCCTATTGCTCCAACCATCAAGAATGCGCCTATCTATAACTCAAGCATCATAGCCCCTGTTTAAAAACTCAGATTTAAGTTGGTCCAGGGATATTTGTAGTTCATCATCATTATTAAACAGTCTCATAATCCTGTATACTTGGCCTTTGATGATGTTGACCTTGGTGTGGTTCGGGTGCATACTGGTGTTATGTAGGAACTTGTTTTTTCTAACATGTTTCCTAAACAAACCAGTTCTAATCTGGTTTAATTCATCTTTTCTTACTTTGACGTCAAGTCAATTTCATTCATGGAATATTGAGAGGTAAATCTAAGAAATTGAGTGGTATTATTGAGGTAACTGAAAAATGCATTTAGCTCCAACTCTGTACCATTCCACAACAAAAAAATATCATCCATAAACCTGATATACCTGCCATATGTACTATTGGTTAACACATGTGTGCGTTCCCATTGAACCAAGGAAAAGTTGGTGTAGCTATTCACACAAGCTGTGTCCATAGCCACACCAACCTTCTGTAAGTATTTCTGTTGTTGAAATAAGAAAACATTATTGGTCAGTACTATATCCAACAAAGCACAAATGAGTTCACATTTGTTCTTGTTATAGTCTACACTGTGAAGTAGTTCCCTTATGGTCTCTATTCCCCATTCATTCGGAATCACCGTGAATAACGATTCTATATCCATTGTTACCAAGAAACAACAATGGTTGGTATCTATATTCATCCATTTCATCCTAAGAGTTTCAAGAAAAAACCTTAGAATCTCTTAGCACAGTCTCACAATTAGATAGGAGTGGATGTAGATTCTTCTCAATAAAAATAGATAGAGGTCCAGTAACCCATCCTTTACCCGAGACTATGGGATGCATGGGTGGAACTGACAAATGCTTATGTATCTTAGGTAAGCCATAAATCTCAGGTATAGTGGGACTACTGACCGAAAAGTATTCAAACAGTTCCTCATTAATCATACCGGTAATTAACAAATCAAACATCAAAAAAGATTCTTTATCAATAACACTTCTTACAACATTGTTAGATATATTCTGATATGTGGAGTCATCATCTAATAATCGTAACATTTGTTCAACATATAGCTATTTATCCATCACCACTATTCCCCCTCCCTTGTCTGCCGGTCTTATTTCAATAGAATGCATGTGTTTTAAATCAATCACAGCATGATATTCATCTTTGCTCAAATTGTAGAAAGTGTTAGAGCTACAATTATTGCTCACATCCAACCTCTCTCTTAGCTCTTGGTCACAGATGTCAAGGAATGTTTCAATAACTGCATTACATGGTGGAATAAATGTACTCAGTTTTTTAAATAAATTGCTGTTCATTTGAGGGCTGTTGCCAAACAAAGTTTTAAGTGTTAAAGTCCAGCCAAAAAATCTAAGGTCTTTTATTACATCAGTTAAATCAGCTTTCTTTGCTGGAACAAAACTAAGCCCTTTATTTAAAAGTCTCACCTGGTTTTCAGTTAATGGGTGTGACAAAATGTTAAAAATCAAACTTTCCTCAACCTCTTTCTGTCCTGTCCCTCTGCACTCAGTGGTCTCCACTGACTGCAATACGTCGGCCGTCTTCTTATTGGCAGGGGTTCCTGTAGTAAAAAATGATCCATGTTGTTCACTGGGTTAAGGTCATTAGATAAACTGTTAGAAGGTAGCTGAATGTTTCTCGTTTCTTTGGGTTTAACCACTGGAGCATCGCTCCTGTCAGGTTGTAGTGTGTGCACTTTAGAACCAAAAACTGGCTTTACACTGTTTTTTACAACACCAGCAAAGCTGGCAGTTGCTTCATTGCTTATTACTTGCTCAGACTCAATTGGAGTGGGTGTATCACCTATTCCTTCATTCAAATTAACGTCGTCATGGCGTTGCCTCTGTGGAGCTGCTGATTGGATCCCCCGAGCTGTCTGTCTGGTCTGACTCTTTGGAGGGTGTTCCCTCACCCAAGAGAATACATTCCCGTGCTGGAAATCATTAAAATCCCTGTGTAATTTGCAGGTTTTAACTGCAACAAGTCCTTTCTCATAGTTTAATACATTTTCATGTAATGTATCCAGCTTTGTACCTACTATTTGTGTAGAATAGCTATCTATAATGCTGCCACAGACAATATTAATGTCTTTAGCTAGCTCGTCCTCTTGTGGACGGAAAAAGTCTATCAGTAGATGCAGGTATTTGGAACTGCACTCTAAGTTTATGATTTGCCAATGCCTAAGAAGTTCTGGATATGTTTGACCATAGGTTGGCATAGTCAATACACGTAGCCCTCTAGGGACAAGATTCTGTTGTAAACATGCTTCCAAGTGGTAACGTTGCCACTGGAGCCATTTAAACTTATACAATTTATTTTCCAAGTCTCTATAGATGGTATTAAAATTGTTTAGCTGTTCAGAGTTGTCAATATATATTGTATCCGTTGTTTTCAGCCCTATGTTCAATAAGGGATTCACATCTGTTGTTAGTAGTCAATTCAAGCGTTCTGCAGGACAAGTTTTGGAGCCATTAACCATATTTGCATCGCTGTTCAGTTCAGTTGCAATGGTAGAAACATTTCCTTCTGCCATGTTGCTGTAGAGAGGCAAAATAAGTAGAAATAAAAGTAAATATCCTCTCTCTAAGCACAAAACTGTCAGTGAAAAGTGAAAAGCAACAAAAGTAAGAGCACTGACAGTACCACAGCTGGGAAATGTATTACAAAAATAAAGAAAGAATCAAATCAAAGTTACAGTAAGCGCTTTCAGGGATCTACCCCTTCATCAGACAACAGTTAAAAATCCCATAATTCATTAAATACTGGAGGTTAGTCACATGATGTTTCAAATTTTCAGTTGTACCCAATAAGGACATAACAATTAGTGCATCAGTACATATTAGCACCTATCTGTTACCACTGTTTTGTAAGGATTTATTCTTTGTAACTTTGAATTTTAAGAGATTTCTATTTTTGTCATTGATAGGGTGCTGTTCAATGAAAGAGGTGGGATGAAAAATTAAAGGTGGAATTACTGGAATATAAATGGCAGATAATGTCGAATGCTTCAATGCCACCTGGATTGAATGACTTTATTTCCCCAAGACCTATTTTGAGACAAAGGGCAAATATTATTTAGGCACCCCAAGGGTACATAATATTATAATAACAGTTTTTTATATGTATTTTTATATATCTATTTGTATATTTGTGGGTTGGGGTTGTGTTTGTCTTGTATATGTTGTTTTTAAGATGAAGGTATTTTAAATTGGTAAATTGGATAATTGAACAATTAATGTGTGTATAAAAAGGGTTTGTTGATTTGTTACCACTCACTCTGAAGAAGCCAAGTAATGATGGTGAAAGGGCTTAGGGTGTGGAATATTTATTAAAACGCTTCGGAAGTACTCGGCTGGTCGTGGTCTTTTGTTGTTTTATCAGTTTTATATCCATTGGGTATTTGTTTGGTGTTTTTGTGGTTTACACTCGACCCAAGTGTATTTCCGTGGCTTGTTATATTGTTCTTGGGAACATCGTTTTATATTATTTACTATTTATATTCTATACCAAGTACTTTGGTTTTCATGGAAGCTGCCGTAGCGGAATTGACCGCTTCAGTTAAACAGTTGACGGCATTGCTGAATAGCAAAAACGACTTATGCAACTCGCAAGTAACACTAACCGACTCGCAAGTCGAACTGTTTACATTACATTCACCGCCAGCCCTCGAAGTGGTGAACAACTCTACAGGCAATATTGATACCAATAATGACAGAGGTAGTCGACAGAATGCAACAGACATCAAAGAATGGCTTTGCCTACCTGAGGTGGACTTCTCAGCCCCAAATGAGGAGGGAAGGACTACTTTACCTTTAAAAAAGCAAATAGACCGGTTCGAGGGCGTGTGTCGGAAATATAGAGGCCTGCAACTCGACAATGCTTTTTTAACAAAATCCATGGCGCTGAAGCAAGTACCAAAAGGACTCAGGTTATGGAAGTTACCGAATGGGAGTGACGAGAGTACATAAGCATACAAAGAACTTGTGGACTTGTATGACAAAACGGGTTTACAAACAATGGACATTATTATCAAAAGTAATCAAAGTAAGTTGTTGGCACTTGAAAAAGAAGTAATCTCTTTAAATGAAAGCATTGTAAATGATTTACTGTTTTTTCAATACGTTAAAAGTTATAGAACTGTGTTGACAAACTTGTAAAGATATGTAGATAAAAGTGTTAAAATTAAGGTTAAAAAATTATCTAGAGACATGCATGATTACAAAAGTAACATGGCCTACCCCCCTAGTAACAAAAAGTGGGGTGAAAGGGCTAGAAATAATGAATGTAATAGTGTTCATGTGAATGATGAACACAATGGAAGTGTATTTCGGGACGATGATGTGGATTTAGAACAAAATTATTTTTTAGATCGAACTGCACCGTTAAGGAGGTCAGAACGTTTACAGAACAGAAGGGAACGTTTGGAACAAAACCAGTATTATGCAGGGCGACAGCAGGAACAACCACAACAGTGGAGGAACAAATACCAAATGAAGGGACAGTGGTCCAACAACAATTACAACAAGAAAAGACATTAATTGTTGACATATTTGAAACATCTACTATTGATAATAGTTTGGTGTATACTTCTGATGATTCTTTATTTACATCTGTCAGTGTTTTACCAACTGTGAAAGTTTTTAAAAAATCTGGTTTCAATGTATACAATTACAGGGCCATGGATATAAAAGAAGCTCCTCACGATGTATTGAGTAAAAGCTTTTCTTTTGTTCCTGAACACAAAATTTATGTAGTGGATGCCTATTCTAGTATTAGATTGTATGCTAGACAGTTAAATTTGGCCATATTTTTTAAGGATTATAATGAAGCAAAAAATGGTTTGGGAAACGACTCAACAACAGGTGGTTTAAATAAAAAAAGTACATTTATTCCACCATATAATAGTGAAGTTGCAACATTTGAGAAAATGTGTATTGGGGGGATGTTGAATATTATAAAAATTAATCATAAAGTTCACCATGAAGATAATTTAAATAGAAGTGAAAGAGAAGCCCTATTAGAATTGGCAGACAATAGAGAACTAAGAATCATGAAACCAGATAAGGGTGGGGGAGCTGTTATAATGTCTAGATTTGATTATACAGCCATAATGCAGGACATTTTGGATGACCCCACCACTTATCTTCGAGTTTCTCAAAATGAGGTAAACATAGCCTACCACAGGGTAGATTTGTTTCTGTTGGATGCATTACACCAGGGAGCAATAAATGGTGAAGAATATAATTATTTAAAGGTTGACTACCCAGTCACTCCTGTGGTGTTTGGAATACCAAAAATACATAAAGATCTGTATGATCCACCTTTTAGAGCCATAGTGTCATCCAAAGGCTCTAAAACTGAGCCTTTGGCAGCTTATGTAGACAAAAACACACAGCGGGTTGTGGCTGGGGCTCAACATATTCTAAAAGATTCTTGGCATTGTCTGCAAAGGCTTAGCAATTTTCAAAACAGAGTCTTTGAATGGTCTTTTCTAACTATAGATGTAATACATTTGTTTACGGTTATACCCCATGTAGAAAGCATAAATTATTTTACAGAAAATTTTAGTCAAGAATAAATGTTTGAGTAATGACAAGGTGAATTTTATAGTATTCTGTATGGAGATAGTACTTAAAAATAATTATTTGATTTTTGAAGGGGAGATTTTCCATCAAATTTCAGGGGTGGCAATGGGGGCAAAATGTGCCCCCATTTTTGCCAATTTGGTTTTACTCCATTGGGAGGAAGAATATGTCTTGAATTCAATATACAAAGACAAAATAGTATTATATAACCGATTTCTTGATGATTACCTGATTTTGTGGAAAGGCAGTGAGGAAGAAGCTATGTCTTTTGTGGAATATCTTAATGGTACCACTACATTTTTCAAATTTACTAGTAAATGGAATAATGTAAAAATAGATTTTTTGGACATAACCTTAACAAAAATTGTGGATGGTGTTGAAAGTAATATATATAGGAAAGAAACATATAGTAACTCCCTACTACATTACCAAAGTTGACATCCTATACATCAATGAAGGGGTATAGTGAAGGGGCAAATGGTAAGGCTGTCCAGACTCATAAGTGACAACAAAGTTTTGAAAGAAGAACTATACACCTTGGTTGGGATGTTTTTGGAAAGAGGTTATCCCCTTAAATTGTTGATTAGAACACGTAAAGAGGTACTGAGTAAGAGAAATACAGTATTTCCTCCTATACTTAAGGTAAATAACAAACAAAATGTGAGAACATTTCAACATAAAAACTCTTATGATTCAAGAGTTTTAGTTTTATTATATAACAACCAGATAAAAGGGACTGAGGAAGTAGTACGTACAGCATGGGATGTTTGTTTCAATTGGGAACTTAAAAACCTTTTAGGCTGTGTCCCTAGAATTGTTTATTCAAGGGGAAGAAATATTAAAGAAGTTTTGGAACAACATGTTCCCAAAAACACAATATCGAAAATGAATAGATGTGGGACCTGCAAGGTCTGTAGATACATCAATGATGGACCTTATGTTATTGTACAGGGATACAACAGGACTATTCCATGTCCAGGTAGAGTGAATTGCAATACACAAAAGGTGGTTTATTTGGTTACTTGTACTAACTGTAGTGCATTCTACGTTGGCAAGACCATTCGAAGATTAAAAGACCGGACAGGTGAACATCTTAGGGCTATCAAGAATCATGATTCTCACAATGCTTTATATACACATAGTGCAGTATGTACTAATTTTAAGAGATTTCTATTTTTTGTCATTGATAGGGTGCTGCTCAATGAAAGAGGTGGGGATGAAAAATTAAAGGTGGAATTATTGGAATATAAATGGCAGATAATGTTGAATGCTTCAATGTCACCTGGATTTAATGACTTTATTTCCCTAAGACCTATTTTGAGACAAAGGGCAAATATTATTTAGGCACCCTAAGGGTACATAACAGTATTATAATAACATAGTTTTTATATGTATTTTTATACATCTATTTGTATATTTGTGGGTTGGGGTTGTGTTTGTCTTGTATATGTTGTTTTTAAGATGAAGGTATTTTAAATTGGTAAATTGGATAATTGAACAATTAGTGTGTGTATAAAAAGGGTTTGTTGATTTGTTACCACTCACTCTGAAGAAGCCAAGTAATGATGGTGAAAGCGCTTAGTGTGTGGAATATTTATTAAAACGCTTCGGAAGTACTCGGCTGGTTGTGGTCTTTTGTTGTTAAAACAGAAAAGGTTCCCCAATGGGGTATTTAGCTTTCCGGAGTCTTCTTTCTCTGGTGCGGATTGACCAACACACTGACTAGCACTCCACTTTGGGCTCTGGTGGCAAGAACCGAAATCACTGCGCTGGCTATCATTATTCCCGAGTGTAGCTATGTTGGATAGGGTGTCCACCAGTTCCAGAAGGAGGGAGACTATTCTCTGGTAGTCAGGCCAACCAAGGGCTTCCACGGCAGGAAACCTCACCAGTTAGGACTGTAACAGTGAAACATAACATGTTACTGTTCGTCTGAGCTCTGCCCCTGGTTAGATTCATTACAGAATATAATGCACCCTTTGGCATGTACATTACTACACATCAAAAAACTTGAAAACACAGAAGAACAGAAGATCCCAACAAAGGGACTTGCCTCAAGAAATCTTATCAGGAAAAGCAGAGTTCACTAACCCTGTCTTATGTGATGTATAGGCTCTTGAGAGGAGACCTGTGCCAACACTAGAACAAGAAATCTCAATTTACATCAGCTAACAAACAAAATTTAATGGAGAGGGATTTTTTTTCTGCTCACTGTCTCACCTTTCCCTGGGATAGACTTCCCTTGCATGTCAAGCAATGTGATTATATGTTAACTTTTAGCTTAGGCAAATGGATGGGTGCCCTAAAATATACTCTGGGAAGTACAGGCCTTGCCCTCCTTGCAAAGGCTATCACAGTGGCGGAGGGTGGTTACTGGCAAGACACTCATGGTCTCTAGTCAAATAGCCTTCCATTTCCTATGATATGTCACAGCAGCACAGGAATGAGAAAGTCAGTTTTACTCAAAACAGTTTTCACATCATGAACAGCCTTCTGAGGCAAAAGTACAGAATTTTCTCAATGGCTGTATGTGAGACAGCCACAAAACCTGTAGAAACTATGTGTAAATCCCATTATACACATATATGTTTTGAATGTTTTATTTTTTTTCTTAGCCTGTCAACATTTAACAGTAATTTAAATACAAGTACATGAACTAATTTCACCCACAGAAAAGCAGCAGTTTAGTGAACCTCAAAGAAAAACACCGATAACTGAAAACTGCTGTAAATAATGCTGTTGATCCTACTACTACTATCAATATATGGAGGAAAGTACACTTGTTGTGAGTTCTAATTAAGTAACCTGTGAAAAATGCCTTTTTTTTTATTATAAGCTGTTAACATTTTTTTTTTTTAATTATAAGCTGTTAACAAGCTGCTTCCTGTAGTCTAGGGTTTGAATCCCTCAACCTCCATTTGCTTACTGTTTAACACTGAGCAAGTCACGACGATGACCAAGTCTGAAAAAGGTCAAAGAAAATCAATGCTTTACCTAAGTCAAAAAATGCATACAAAGGTTGATTAATGGCTGGTACCCTGTTTTCAGATCTTAAAAAATAATAATAGTATGTAAATTGCAGCACATCTCCCACCTCAACAATTTTACTGAAAGCACAACAGCACTAATAAAGAAATTACACATTTTTAAGAACAGAATCCAGAAATAGGAAGACAGCAATTAAGATCACAGAAAAAGGATTTTAAATCCAAGTTTCTTGCATAAAGAACAAATGTTACTAACCTGGATGTCAAAGCTAAATGTTATCATCGCACATCCAATTAAGCTGTTTCACGACAATCAGAACCTGCAAAAAAAAAAAAAGGCAAATTGTCTTGGAAACTGGTCCAGCAGATTTAGCTTTAGACAAAGCAGATACACATGCAAGAGTTAACATTTAATGAATGAGGTGCCAGGTCTAAATGATCTCTACCTGTAATCAGAAATAGCTGAAAGACTACCTCTCCACTCACAAACCTAAAAGTTAAAACTTGTACCACTGTTTCGCACTTGAGCTCATTGCGCCCGACTCCACCCCACCCCACCTCACCCCAAAAATGTCAAACTGCAGATCTTTAAAATACAGTGTTGTGGTTCTACTGGAGCAAAGCATGTCCTGCAGTTTTTGTATGTTTGAGGCAAATCCACTATTAAGTGAGGAGGTATATTCAAATGCTGGGATCAGTACTCCTGTCCCCATGGCAGTACCTTGTCTTCAGCTGAAAGTTGGAAACGTATACTAAGTGCATGCATGCTTAATCTCCTCTGAACTTTCTACACAGAACTACGAAAAGATAGTGCTGGGTCTGGCCCACATGTCGAGTATGGGAGGACTGTAACAGTTTCAGCGGATCTTTGCGAAGGAAGGAGATATTCCAGGTAGATATACCTACCCACACAAGTACACTGGTCATGAATAACACTGCCCTTTTCTTACAAAAGTTTCAAGTTATTTTCTGCTAAAACATTCATGGATTAGGACAATGCCACTACCATGTACGAGGCTGACAGTGCACAGGAGTGATCACACCTGAAAGGGGGAATATCATCAGTACAGAGCACTGCTGGAAGGTCAGGTATACTGTGAGTAAAGGAGCTGATAAACAAGATAAATAACAGTGACCCCCACCAAGCCTTGAAGGGTACAGGCAACAAAAATGATCAAGACAGAAAAGGTGCTAAAGTTGGAGGTGACCAACATTCTGTGCAATCTATATTAAACCATCCTACTGCCAGGTTAAAGTACCTTATACCTTGGTAGTTCTGAGATGGAGTTTAAAAAAGACCAAGCTAAATGCTCTTGTAAGGTGTGCAAACAGACTCTAGTCACCCTTCTCCTGTTCATACCCCTGCATGATATTAGCAAGGGTTAAAAGTGCCATTAAGTGTTCTATCCAGCTTTAAAGCAATGCTCCACAATGAAGAGATCACAGTTGTTAATATTATCTTTTAGTCAGTGCCCATAGCTTTCCCCAGATACACTGCCTGGTGAGAGACAACCAGGGTTTGTCCAACCTTTGTAAAAAGGATAACAGAGGCAATCTAGTTGTGCCAAGAAACATTTCCAGGGGAGCTGGACAGACTGGGAACATGCTAGGGGAAAGAAGGGATAGAGGTCTATAAGAGTTTGACACTGGGGCTGTACACCTTTACAGATTGGGATAAAAGAGACACTCTTGCAGAGCTAAGAAAACATGCTTGTAGAAATGAACAGACTAACACAAAGTGCTACTCTGGAAAGGAATAGCAGTATCAAAGGCTCCAGGAAAATAGAAGTGGAGCCCATCAGCTTCAGAACAGCAGTGATAAGGAATACTTCTAAACAGAGTGCTGAAAGTTTTAAGCCAGGTGGGGTGCAATGACTAGTCTTGGATACACAGAATAAACTGAGTGCAGGAGATGAGCAATGATCCCACTCTGAGGGACAATAAGAACTTCAAAATAGTCAGTGGCTTGTTGGTCTATAAGTATGACTTGTGATTTGGGAGTAAGAGATCCTGGGTTGAAATCCCGGACAAGCCCAGTGTTTTAAACTGACAGTTGGCACAGATGGTTAAGGCTGTCAGCTGATCAATGAATGCTGCAACCATTTTGGTCAGGTCAAATCAGTGGAACCCACACAAGCTCAATGGCAGTATAAAGACCACTAGATGATCACCTGAACAGGTATTTAATTCATTTCCATTAATTAATTTTCCATTAATTTATCCTGTTGGGCATCTATTCACTCAGTTTAATGTTAATTAGACGGTTAGTGGATGACTATAGTAATCGGCACATCCAGAAGAGAAATGGACCAGGGGGCGGAGGAAGGGAGGGAATGAATACTGCAACAGTATAGAGAAGGACCTCTAAGATTATAGTAAGATTTCACACAACTGTACTATGTCCTTCCATTTCACTGTTGCAGTATTCATTACATCGGGAGAATGCAAAAGCTCAGGAAGAAGAGGAGGAGGAGGAAAGACCAGCAAAGTTCTCTAGGAAACCATGAAGGATGGCCCTAGCAAAACCAACTCTAGGTCTGGAAATTCCATCCAACTTGTAGTGCTTGGTAAATGTATGCAAAGAAGTCCAGGTAGCTGCCTCAAGAGTAGAGTTAGTGTCCAAACCCCTGAAAAAGTACCAGAAGAGGCCTCAGGTCTAGTAGAATGAGCCTTAACAGAAGGAGGAAGGCTCTTACCATAAAAGGAATAATGAAAAGAAATGGCTTTAGAAATCTAAGAAGAAATAGTTTGCTTGGACACAGCCAATCCTAAGGACCTAGGATGAAAGGAAACAACCAGCTTATCAGATTTACAAAAAGTCTTAGTGTTATCCAAATAAACTTGTCTGTGCACATCCAATGTGTGCACCACCTTTTCACAGGCAGATTAAAGAGAAGGGGAAAAAAGTGGGCAAATGAATAGACTGAGTAATGGACAACTCATTCACCATCTTGGGCAAAAAAGTAAGTACGCAAGGACACCTTGTCCTTATCAAACACCAAAAAAGAAGGACAAGCCATAAGGGCTTAAAGCTCAGACACCCATCTGGCAGAAGTAAGGGCTAACAAAAGTATAGCAATGTTGCAAGGATGCTTAAGATGCAGGCTCAAAAACAGCCTGATTTTCCAAAACAAAATTAAGATCCCAGGGAGGAAGAACATGCTTCTTGGGAGGCCTAATATGAAGGATGCCTTTAAGGAATTGTTTACCTTCAAATCTAGAAGTTACAGGATGAGATAATGGCAGACAAGCAGAGACAGCTGATAAGCGTGCCTTAGCAGAAGAATAAGCCAATCCAGCATTTAACAATTCACACAGATAAGAAAGAACAAAAGGAACATTCACAAAAAAGTGGATCCATATTACAAGAAAGACACCAAACAGAAAACCTCTTCCATTTGAATAAATAGGATTCCTTAGTATTGGTTTTCCTGACCTCCAGCAGGACCCTAAGCATCTCGGTATCTATGTGAAATCAAAATCTTATCACCCACAGTGTCAGCTAAAGAGTGGGCAGGTGGGGATGGATGAACGATCCCTTGTCATGTGTCAGTAGATCCAGTCTGTGAGGTAACTTATGATGACTGCCTTTGCCTAAATGCAGAAGAAGATGGAACCAATGCTGTCTCGGCCAAAGGGAATCACCAACAAGACTTTGGGTGCATCCTGTTGAATTTTGAATGGGACTTTCGGAATGAGGGGAAGGGGAGGGAAAGCATAAAGAAACATCCCCTTCCAAGAAAAAGATAGAGTGTCCACCTTCCAAATGAGAGGACCTGGGACTCTGGCACAAAAAAAGAGTAAGTTGTCTGTTCAGAGGGCAGGCAAAAAAATTTATTTGAGGAGCACCCCACTGGTGGACAATGTCCAGAAACATCTCTGTGAAGCATCCATTCATGGGATTGAGTTAAGGACCTGCTCAGTGTGTCTGCCACAATATTTTGATTTGAGGGAATGTAAACTAGCTGAAGAGTCACTTGATACCGGATAGCAAGTTCCCACACCAGGAGTGCCAACCGGAAAGATAAGATCTTGTCTCACCCACTAGTTTACATACATCACTGTGGTACTGTCTGTGAAAACCTTGAGAGGTTCCAGCGAGATGAAAAGGGTACCCTGGATTTAGAGAGAGCTGCTGAATCCACCAATGAAGTTCCTTCTTGAGAAAATCCAGAACAGGAACTATGATTTTGAGGGGATGCACACGTTGAAGCCAAACTTTCTCATGTGGAGTTTGGCCAGAGAGAGGATAGATATAGTAGAGGCCATGAACCCCAGAGATCTCAGAAATTCCCTGGCTGTTATATAGGCCAGAGGAAAAAGAGTTTGAAGAAAGAAAATGAGTGACAAGGCCTTGGGGGAGGCAGGAATGCCAACATAGACACAGTCTGGATCCTGCACCCCAGAAAGACATGGTCCTGAGAAGGAGTCAGAAAAGATGTTTTGAAGTTTATTGTGAACCACAGCCTATGCAGAAGGGCAATGGCAAAATTAAGATTTTACAATAAAATCTCTGGAGAGGATGCCTGAAACAGGAGGTTATCCAAGGAAGGAAAGACTTGGATCCCTTGAAGCCTGCAAAAAGCAATAACTGGAGCGAGGCATTTGGTGAACACCCTTGGAGCAGTAGAAAGGCCAATGGGCAAAGCAGGGAACTGAAAATGCCAGGAAGCAACAGAGAAATGTAAAAACTTCCTGAAAGGGGAATGAAAATAGATATGGAGAGAAGTATCCTTGAGATCCAGAGACACCATACAAGCCTTAGGAAGCAACAGAGACAACATTCGAAAGGAGGGACCTTCAGAAAAGTGTTTAGATGAGAAAGGTCTAGAATTGGTCTCTAAGTACCCTCTTTCCTGGGCACTACAAACATCCTTGAGTAAAACCCCTCCCTGTTTGGTACACATGCACCTCTTAAATAGTACCATGAATCAAAAGATCTCAAAGCACCCCTTGAAAGAAGGGCAGCTCTTCCCGAGGGGGCTGAGGAATTCCCATAAAAGGGGAACGAGATTTCCAGACCATGAAATACCCCTGGTGGATAATGGACAGAACCCAGGAATCATGAGTAACCTTTAGCCAAACAGGAAGAGAGAGAGAGACAGGTAAAGAGAATTAGGAAAGTGGCTAGGAAGAATAGGATAGTCAGACAGCAACTGGTTTATCAGTAGAAGGAGACTTCTGAGGCACAAAAGTCTGCACAGCCTTTGCAGGAGGAGCCCGCTTGCCACCATTTTTTCCCTTAGAAGGAGGGCGAGACTGCCTGACAATAAAGGCTGGTTTACTGGTGTAATTTCTCTGAAATATAGGCACAGGAGAAACAAACGCATGTTTAAGCTCCTGTAGAGCCTTGCCCTTATCCTGAAGGGACTTGAACAAATTATCAGCAGCTTCACCAAACAAGTGTTTATTACCTAGAGGGGTATCTATCAACTTAGCCTTAATATTATCTGGCAAAAGTTGAAGCCGAAGCCAAGAATACCTCCTAATCACTGACCCAAAAGCAGCAACCCTAGACGAAGCATCAGGTGCATCACAACTACACTTGATGCAATGACGAGCCACCTGGGAGGAAAGTTCCTAATGAGGAAAGGGCAGAAGTTTTACCTTCAGAGTCTAGAAGATCAGAAATCACCTGACAGGCCTGGGAGAGCAGAGCCAATAAGTACCTTGACATGAGTCTGATAAATAACAGTCCTAAAAGCCAAGGTGGCAAAGGTATAGACCTTGCCTAGCCTTTCCATGCTCCTATCTTTATCAGAAGGCAGTAACTTAAGAGATGGAATCAATTGAGATGGCTTGTCAGAAGATATAGACACCACCGAGGAATCCTCAGAAAGACACTTGTACAAGAACTTCCTGTTTACAGGTACCCTTTAGAACCTATCAGGTTTCTTGGGGGCCGGGGGCAGAGAATCTGGAGCCTTAGAGGCATTATAAAAGGCATCCAGAAAAACAGGAGGGACAGCAGAAAGTCAGAGAAACCATCTGCAGTAGCTTAGAATACCTTTTTTGTATCACAGAAGCTTGAGAAAGTACAGTTTTGTACCTACCATAAATGTAGATGTTCGAGTATTCACCCTGCTGCAGTCATCACACTTGGGTTATCCTGTCGTCAGGCGGTCCCGCAGTGGGCTGGAATTCCAAAGTCTTGGTCCGGCGTCAGTTGCTGTTGCTTCTTCCCTGACGTCAGTGCGCCGGGGTATATATAATGCAACCAACGCCATTTTCTTCAGTTTTTCTTGCCCCAGATGTCAGGTGCCCCCAAAAAGGTGGTCAGAAATTAGTACCAAATAGAGTAACCTCTGCACAAACACAAAATCCCTTCAGCTATAAGCAAATACATCAGTAAGGTATTGAAGAGATTTAGCCAGTAGATCAGAGGGGATGGAGGGAGGGTAACCTGGACTGCAGCAGGGTGAACACTCGAACATCTACATTTATGGTAGGTACAAAACTGTACTATGTTCATCGTGTTACCCTGCTGCAGTCATCACACTTGGGTTAAATCCCAAAGCTAAGGAAGGGGGGAGGTATCAGAGAGGGTTAGTGGAGGCTATAAGGCCCTGCAGAACTGCAGTGGCGAAGCCCACCCTGGTCTTAGAGTAAAGAGGTAAGTGATAGTGTCTGGTAAAGGTGTGTACTGAACTCCAAGTTGCAGCTTCTAAAATCTCCTTGGTTGAAACCCCCCTGAGAAAGGCTGTAGAAGTAGCTGTTGCCCTGGTAGAGTGGGACCTAATGGTAGCAGGGACTGGTTTCCCATGATGGGTATAGCAGAAACGTATGCAATGACCTATCCATTTAGAAATGGTTTGTTTTGATATAGCCTTCCCTTGAGAAGCTGTAGCATAGGATACAAAGAGCTGGTCAGATTTTCTGAAAGCCTTAGTTTTGTCCAAGTAGTAACGAAGTTGCCTGTGAATGTCCAAGGAATGCAGGAGTCTCTCACCTTTGTTCTGTGGATTTGGGAAGAAGGTGGGTAAGTGGATGGTTTGATTTAAAGCCACACTGGAAACCATCTTAGGCATAAAGGAAGGATTAGTTCGTAGAGAAACTCTGTCTTGATGAAAAATGAGTAAAGGTTCCACTGCCATTAGTGCCTGTAGCTTTAAGACTCTTCTAGCTGAAGTTATTGCTAGCAGCAGGGCAGTCTTCCATGATAGGAACTGAAGATCTGCAGAGAAAGCTGGTTCAAAGGGAGGTAGCGTTAGTTTTTCCAGAACAAAATTGAGGTCCCATGTTGGTGTAGGAGCTCTCCCGGGTGGTCTAATGTTTTTTGCCCCTCTGAGGAACTGCCTTAGAAGAGGATGTGGAAATAAAGGTGGATCCGTGTTGTAGTGAGCTGAAATAGCTGAAGCATGGATTTTAATGGAGGAAAAAAAGTCCTTTGTGCAACATCTCAGCTAAGTACTGTAGAATGTGAGGCATGTGAGGCTGAATTGTGTCTTGGCCTTTAGCTTGGTTCCAGGCACAAAACCTTTTCCATTTGTCCGAATAAGCCTTCCTGGTGCTTGGTCTCCTGGCTTCCAGAATAACATCCAGAACTGCTTGGGAAAGAGGAGCTGGTTGGATGTTTAGTAGATTTGCCATGCAGCCAGATTTAAAGTTTTGAGCTGGCTGTGTAGAATCTGATTGTTTTGTTGTGAGAGCAAATGGGGGATTTGAGGCAATATCCATGGTGGGCTGTGGGCCATATTTCTCAATAGCGGGTACCAGTGCTGGCGTGGCCAGTCTGGGGCTATGAGAATCAGTTGTGGTCTCTCCTTTTTGACTTTCAGAAGAACCTTTGTGAGGAGAGGCAATGGAGGGAAGGCATATACTGTCAGGTTTTTCCAACTGAAAGAGAGTGCATCCACTTTCCAAGCTTGATGGTGAAATGTCCTTGTACAAAATTTTGTTAGTTGAAAGTTTTGAGGACTGGCAAACAGGTCTATGTCTGGAAGGCCCCATTTTTGAGTTATCATTGTAAATATTTGTGGATCTAGTTTCCACTCGTGGGGATCCTTGATGTTTCTGCTGAGGTCGTCTGCCAATGTGTTCTTCTGTCCTGGCAGGAATTGAGCTTGTAACTGAACTTGGTAAGCCAGAGCTGTGTTCCATAAGATCATTGCTTGCCTGCATAGAGGGTAGGAATGTGTACCCCCTTGTTTGTTTAGGTACCACATTACTGTGGTCTTGTCCTTCTTTATTGCCAGTTGTCCTAGATGTAATAGATCCTTGAAGGCTGTCAGAGCTTTCTGTACAGCTAGCATCTCTTTTTGATTTATGTGCAGATTTCTTTGATCTGCAGTCCATAGGCCTTGAACGCATTGCCCTGCCATGTGTGCTCCCCAGGCGTAATCTGAAGCATCTGTTGTGATAGTTTGCCTGGCTGGGGGCAAGGTGAAAGGCTGACCCTTGTTGAGGTGACATGCCTGTGACCACCATAGAAATTCCTGTTGTAGGCAGGGAATGAGAGATATCATTGTGTCCAAGCTGTGGCTGTGTTGAGACCATACGCTTTTTAGGTACCACTGTAATTTCCTCATATGCAGCTTTGCAAATGGTATTATCAGTATGCAAGATGCCATGAAGCCCAAGGCCTGCAGAATTTTTCTTGCAGTTAATTGGGTCTTTGTTGCCAGTGTCTTGAAATATTGAGTCAGTTGTAGTTGCTTGTCTGGCGTAAGATAAGCCTTCTGGGCCGTGGCATTCAAGCTGGCACCCAGGAATGTCATTTTTTGTGAGGGTACTAATTTTGACTTCTTTTCGTTTACTGTGTACCCCAGGCAGTTTAGTAGATGCTTTACAAAGGCCAGATGATGTAAGAGAATGTCTTTGCTTTCTGCTTGGATGAGGCAGTCATCCAGGTATGGATATATTTGAATTCCTCTTTGTCTGCAGTATGCAATTACTGGTGCCAGGCATTTTGTGAAGACTCTGGGTGCAGTAGATAAGCCAAAGGGCAGTGCAGAGAATTGGTAATGGGTTGAACCTGCAATGAAATGGAGGTATCTTCTGCAACTTTGTCTGATGGGGACATGCAGGTATGCCTCCTTGAGGTCCAACGTTACTAGCCATGCTTCCTTGCCCAACATGGGAAGTAGCCACTGTAGTGTTAGCATCTTGAATTTGGGTACTTGTAAGTAAGTGTTTAGAATTGAAAGGTCCAGAATTGGTCTCCAGGCATTGTCCTTTCTGGGCACTAGAATGAGTCTTGGGTAAAATCCTTGGCCTTGCTCTCGAGTAGGTACCAGTTGAATGGCTCTCATGTCCATGAGAGCTGTAATTTGCTTTTGTGCCTCTGCCCATTGATTTTGTGGCAGGTTTGGCATTCCTCTTTTCATTGGCAAGGTGTGAAAGTGGAATCCGTATCCTCATAAAATTATGTCTAGGACCCATTTGTTCTTTGTGACAATGTGCCAGTTGTCTGCAAAAAGTGCTAGTTTCCCCCCCCCCCCAAGGGGGCTGCCAAGAGAGTATTGCTTGGCCGGATGAGGTGCAAGTCATTGAGTTTGCCTTCTGGTGGATTGGGACCTGTCTTCTCCTCCCTTCTGTGTTGTAGTGCCCCATTGGCGAGGTTTATACTGGGCTTGTGGTTGTCCTCTGCCCCTTGGGCGTCTGTATTTACCCCTCTGTGGTCTGTCAGAAGCTGGAAAGGACCAATTTTTTGTTGGCCAGTTTCTGCTGAAGCGAGAGAGTTGTACCTGTAGGAAATCTTTGACTGTCTGCATAGATTTTGCCTTATCCTCCATTTTCTTTAAAACTTCTGCTTTAACTCCAAAAAGAACATCCTGCTGTAAGGGAGCATCTAGTAGTTTTGCTTTAACATGATCAGGCAGAGTTTGTTCCTTTAACCAAGCATACCTACGTATAACAGACCCAGTGACAGCTGCTCTGCAGGAGGCCTTCAGAGAATCAAACACACAATGTAAGGTATGTTTGCCCACCTGCTCAGTGGCGTGCAACAGATCCTGTACTTCTTTCAATTCAGATTTGTGAAGGAGAGTGGTTATTCTTTGCTTTAACTGAGAGATTAGGAATTGCTGATACTTAAGCATGTGAAATTGGCAATTCAGAGCCCTCATAGCTAGTGTGGCTGAGGTGTAAACCTTTTTCCCCCACCTGTCTAGTGCTCTGGAATCCCTCTCAGAAGGTACTGGGTTTTTAACCATAGAAGCCTTCGCTCCCCCTTGGGACCCTGGGAGATAGTCTATGGATCAGCTACAGGGCTTTTGTAAAGAAATTTGTGGGAATCAGGCACTCTATAGTATCTGTCAGGCTTAGCCGGAGCAGGAGGTAGAGAGTCTGGGTTGAATCTGGATTCTAAGTACACATCATCCACAATGTCCAAAACTGGTGGGATGGCAAGTGGTCTGTGTTGGGGGAGTAAAAGAAACTCTCTGAGCCTTTTCTTCGAGTCAGAGTAGTCCTGACCTTCCCAGTGAAAATGTTCCCTCATAGTGTGTAAAGTTTCCCCAAAGGAGTAGTCTTCAGGAGGAAAAGCTGAGGGAATAGAGTCCTCAACATCAGAATCTTCATAAGGAGAGAAGGAGTAATCTTGGTCCTCAGAGGAGTCTGAAGAAATGGACATTTGTTCAGAGGATGCATAATCTTCCTCTTGTCTAGGCCTTTTGTCAGGAGGGGGCTGGGAACTCCTGATTAAAGAAATCAAATCTTCAGCCATTTTTGAGCATCTGTTTATTAGGCATGGGGCCTTGAACAGGAGACTGAAGTGCAGTCCTTTTAGATTTAGTAGGAGTCTTCGTCTTAGAAAACGTTTTAATGGTGAGGGTCATCGGTCTGAAAACGCCTTCAGAAACCGATGGCGTTTCTGTAGCACCGACGTCCTTTGTAGCAATGTCGTCAGAAGGGCCTGAACAAAATGGCTGTGTCGGCCTGGTGCATTCCGCCAAAAATTCCGTAGCGATCTCGGGTTCCAGATCTGCGGTAGTCAGGGGCTGCGTCGGAGCCTCACTGAGGACCGGAGAACCGGAGACCGGCTCAGCCGAGACCTCGGAATCTGGCTTAGGCCTGGGCTGTTTGTCCTTATCCCTGTATTTTTTGTGCATGCCGGAAGTCGGTTGCTCCGACGGCATGGTGTAGTTAAATTTTCCACCGAAGTAGTGTCGTGCGAAATCAAAGCGTCTTTTAATAGTACGCTTATTAAACCTAGCACAAAACCGACAAGTAGTGACGTCGTGGTCTGGGCCTACGCAAGGTATACAATAAGAATGAAAATCCTTATGAGGTATTTGCTTCCCACAAGAAATACAATTGTTAACTTTTTCTGACATCGGTCTGAGGCAAGAAAAGTTTCAACGGGTACTTAGCTTTATAGAAGACTTTGGTCTGAAATTCGAATTCAAAAATCTCAGGAGTCGGCCGACCAGCACTTGCGAACTGCTTCTGCTTCGGGCACCGCGCGGCAAGAAAGACTGGAGAAAATGGCGTCGGTTGCATTATATATACCCCTGGTGCACTGACCTCACAGAAGAAGCGACAGCAACCGAAGCCGGACCAAGACTTTGGAATTCCGGCTGACTGCGGGACCGCCTGATGACAGGATAACCCAAGTGTGATGACTGCAGCAGGGTAACACAATGAACATTAATCCTATCTAAAGAACTCCATCATCCTGGCGATAGTGTCCCCAAAAGAAATATTTTCAAAGGGAATATCAGGACTGGTAGATTCCTCTTCCTCCGATCCATAATCCAAAGGAGAGGGAATCTGGGAGGAGTAAGCAAGGGACTCCTCATCTGACTCCGCCTCCTCCTCAGAGGAATCCTCTTCTCTGGGTCTCTTAAAGAGGGGAAGTTTGAAGACCACGGAGGTCTGGAACAGAAACTCCCTGAGAAGTTTTTAAAGCTATCAAAGCACTAAACAACTCCTGAGTGAAGGACTGCCATTCACTCTATGGATCCTTAGGAGCCGAGGAAATATGTTTAGCTTTCTGCTTTTTCTTTAATGGGATGTTCATCTTATAAAATTCAGAAGACTCTGACCACTGACGGCATTCAATAATTGTAGTAGGGACTTCTTCACCGACTAAAATTGGGGGAACACCCCTAGGCCTCTCAGAGATAATCAGCAACGGTTCTCACTGAACATCTGAAGCGGATGCATGCAGTGCCTCCTTAGACGTGCCTAGGGTCAGATCCCCATCAGCCTCCAATACGGTCATGGCAGAAGAATCCAACGATAAAGTCCGGCGAGCCTCCAGGCTATCACTCGCCTCTGGAGAGACGGCCAGCGGAGGGTGTACAGCAGAAGATGCCAGCCTAGATTTCTTGGCCTTCTTCACAGACAGCTGTCCCTCAAGCAGGAAGTTCTTTCTATCATGCCTTTAGCAAGAAGCTTAAGAAGTTGATTCTCAAGATAAACACCAAAGAAGAAAGCCTACTACGAAGGGTCTTGGAAAGAAAGGCATGACAGAACAGGATGTATGGTTGTGCAAAGCACCAAGGCAAAACAGACATTGTTCGTGATGGTCTTTATGGGGAATCTGTCTCCCACACTGGCAACTACCCTTCTTGGATGACATGATACCCCACAAGCAACAATATAGTAAAAGAAAGATAAGACAATAAAATCCCAATGGGGCACTTATCCATAATGGCTTGCTGAACCAGCAACAGAATGGGAATTCAGACTGATGATCAAGAGATTGAGTTCGGACTTGTGGCAAAGAAGTTCTGAGGATGGCAGGTCTGGATGTCACCTTTATGCCTTACACTACATGGGGAGCCTAAAGGCTTTGGTATACTGGCCGGACGTCGGGCCACCCTTGGCAGTGGATCTCTATTGTAATACTACAACAGTGAAATGGAAGGACATTTAGAAGAGTCACATCTAATGTTTTGATGGGTGATTTTAATTTAGTATTAGATTAATCTAATGACAGGTTATACGGGAGACGAGAACCTCACAGGAGAAGTCAAGCCGTTCACAAGAAATGGATGGTAGATTGTGAACAGATGGATGCCTGGAGGAATTTCATGCTCACACTTGTGCACCCACCTTCTCACAGGATCTAAATGGGCAGGGTAGAAGAACACACTTTTTTACTTATCCCAGTGTCTCTCAGGTCAAGAACTTATAACCCTCTCATTCAAGACACAGAGTTATCTGATCATGCTCTGGTACTAGCGAGTGTGTTTGTAGGTGCAATTAATCATAAAACTCAGTGACGCTGGACACATTATAGATGGAACAACTCTAAGGACAAGGCCTTGTTATAAATACTGTAAAGGATACATTAGAGAGAAACACAACTACAGATACTGCTACAACAGCAATGTGCTAGAAAGACTGCAAGGTGGCTATAAGGGGGAATTTGATGGAATGTTAGGGCCATAAGAAGAAAAAGAAGCAGGATAACATGTTTGGACTTCTTACAGAATTGTGCTAGGTACAGGAGAGGCTCATCAATGACAAGGGGGGACAGCCAAATAAAAGAAAGGGAAGTATTCCTGAAAAAAAAAATCAGGATGATAGAAATATTAACAGCAGTGGATGAACTTGCTAGGCATGGACAGTATTGATGATTGTTTCAGAAGGGAGGGATGGCAACCCCAAATCTGTGGCATGTTTTTTCAAATAATGGTGTCCAAAAGGTGACATTCTAAATGCGAAGGATAATGATGGGAGGGAAATAACGGAATGAAGAGACACAAGAGGCTTTTAGACTATTTTTTGGTTGAATGAGAGGAAGGTGGATGGCAATGCTCAATGGCCAAGCAGTCTACACTACTGGTGCATAAGAAAAAGTATCTTGGAAAAGCTATCAGTCATCAAGAAGTACAGAAAGTGGTTACAGAAATAAAATCGAACAAAGCAACCTGTCCTGATGGCTCCCACCACAGCTATACAAGTGGAGGAGAACCTGACCTTACCGCCGTACTTGCCTGTTTATATAATACAACAAATTTTCAGTGATAAGAACCCTCATCTTAATCAATCAATAATTATGCTGATTCCAAAAACTATGGAGAGCACTTCTAGGTTGGGGGATTTTAGACCTATATTCTTAACTAATCAGGATACAAAAACATTTGTAAAAATACTGGCAGCAAGGCTTGCCACACTACTTACATCACTTCTGCATTCAGGCCAGAATGGTTTTGAAATGCAAGATCCATAACTAATAACTGGTGAGAACTGGCAAACTTTTTTCATGGATCTAATCAGGCTTCACATAAGGCAAGCTTGGTCCTTTTTAATATAGCCAAAGCCTTTAACTCTGTGAGATGGAACTTTCTTTACCACTCTAGAAAAGGGACTTTGGCACAGTTTTTGTTAACTGGGTCCAACAATTATATTCTACTCCAACATTTAGGATTTGGGTAAACAGAGGTCTATCACAAATAGGACAAATAGTGTGTGGCATCCAGCAGGATTGCCCCTTTTCAATGGGACTCTATTCTAGTAATACAGGAGTTATTCCACTCAACATTCACACACCTTAGGATAAAGAGGAATGGGCAGAGGGCTTGTAGTTCCCTCTATCATTTTACAGACTATTATCTCTTGCTCAGTTCAGACCTGCCAGATGTTTTGGTCAGGGTCTTGGGAGATTTTCCAGAAGTTTGGTGATGTTTCAGGGCTGAAGTGTAATGTCTCTAAGTCAAAATTAGTTTAATGTGGTACAGCAGATTACTAGACCTCCTAATCCAAACCGAAATGACATCACCAAAATGTCTAGGCTAAAAAGTATGCTTGACTCTAAAGGAAACTATAGTTTTGAACCTTGACCTCCTAAGTCAGAAACCACCTCCCGAAACTAAGCAATTTCAGTACCATTTCTGGTAAAATTCAAGCTATACAGACAATGGTATTACTCCATGCTGAGGAATCTTCCTATGTCAGTTGACCACCCAGGGCTGGCTCTACTTCAGGAGTTACACAACTATGTGGCATAAGGGGGTATAGCAAGAAGAATCTCTTTTAAGTTAGCTTATGTCCCAAGATGATATGCTGGCTGATGGCTTCCCATTTACCCAGATATGTTACAGCTTTCAAGATAGTGGAGATATTTGATTAGGCAGTAACTAATGGCTACCAGAAACCACTATGCACTCAGAATGAAGACAACTGGTGTATACTCAATATAGAGTCACTGGTCAATCTCGAGTGTTTGTGTGTGTGTGTGTGTGTGTGTGTGTGTGTGTGTATACGCACGCATGCAATTCGGGAAACTGACATGAAGGGAAAGGCCCAAGAATATTATACAGCTCCACCCAAAAATGGAATTAGTGACACCAGAGAGAATGATGCGGCTATGAGCCTGCAAATCGATAGTTGGATGGTAACATCGAGTGCATACACAGGACCGGTCATCCTTCATGGGATTTGAGGAACTGAAGGAAGAATCCTTGCTGGGATCACAGGAATGATATACATACACACAAATGCAAGGTATTTAGGTAACCCATGTAAAAAAGGATGGAGCCACAAAGGTGATTCAACAGTCCAAATGGCAAAGAATACAAAGGGGGAGAGCTGCCATAATATACAGAAAAGATAGAGCCAAGGTGATAAAGCAGCAATTTGAGGGTCATTGGAGGAAACAGGAAGTTGTAACCTTCCCAAAGTAGGAATGGCAACAGGTGTGGGAGGGACTGAAGCTATTGAATAAATGACTAAAACACAGTGATCAACAAATGTGCCTACTTTATAGATAGTATCTCATCCACTCAAGGTAATGTGGTCAGGGCTCAAAGTGTACTAATGAATGCTGGAAATTTCATTCCCAGAGAGCAGGAAACCTCCATATGCTCTGGGTCTGTTCACGAAGGAAAGGTAATTGGGAGTGCCTACTTCAGCTAAGAAAATAGAAGCCTATGGTGGGACCACAAAGCCAGACTGGAAATTCGTTTTGGTATAGGAGACTCTCGCATTAAAATTAGGATATATACTCCAAGTCTATTGAGTGCTGCCAAATATTGTTCAGCTGATTTGTGTGAAGGAATGGAAATCTAGGAAGGTTCTTGCAAAAAACATCTAGGTCATCTCATATGCCTACAGCTGAGGGATATTCCGTACTCATTTAAGAATACTGGCTGGCAACAGGACATCTAAGCAGCCTTGGACACTCGTTTTGGCCATTTACTGGACAAGGTTTTTAGTTGATCAAAAGAGTGTATTATTAGGCCATATAAGTTTAGAGTAGAAGGTAAATTAGAGCAATGGCTGAGTATGTACATATTGTAGATACTCAAAAGGTTCTGTTTTGTGATATTATACTTCTTTTTTGGTGTGAAGTTATGTTTGATTAGAATGAAAAATAAAAAGAGTAATTAATTTCTTGTTACTGGTTGAGCTTTTTTTTATGTTACAAGTAAATAAGCAAAGAATGTTTGTAGTTATCAGAAAGTGTTGCAAGGACATCACTCACTGCCACACCCTCATAGTCTCTCAATGCACAGGACAGGATCAGGTTCCACCTTGTTTATGGACCAAATCATCATCACCTTGTCAGTCTGGATAGCGATCACACCCTTCGGGAGGTAGTCTTAAAATACCTGCAGGACTACTTTCATCTCCAAAGCAGTGATTTGTAGATGGTCCTCTGACTGAGGACAAGTACCTTGAGCATTCTTCCCTTCATAATGCCTCCCCACCCCAGGAAGGAAGCATTCATGGTCACCATGGCTGTGGAAGAAAAAAAAACAAATGGACATCATTAAGCTTTTGTATATTGGCAGAGTGTCAGGCTGCCCTGGGCAGGAGATCCCTTCTGTTTAGAATACTACAACAATGACATAGAAAGACATCAGGAGAGACTGCATCAGCCATCAGAGTGTGAAGACTAAGAACAAAGGACGTTGGTGACCTCAAAAGTAGCAAAACATGACTGGCATGAAGTCATAGAGACAGAGCGATACTGAAAGAGAAAATCTGTTAATCTGATTGGTGGCGTCCAAACATCATTCAATACACTGTGGAGCTTGAACAGGTTCCAGATTAAATTTGTCAAAATTAACTGTAATGCCCAAGGACAGCCAGAGATGGAACAAGAAGTCCCTGGCCTATATTAACTATGCCCTTGAAGTCACAGTATGAAGCTGGTTGTCCAGGTATTGAAAGACCCAGAAACCATACTGCCTCAGCTAAACTGCTACCACTGCCATGCTCTGGGTGAATATTCCCTCTGTGGTGAAGTTGCAGGGCAGTGCTCGAAACTGGTAGTGACCGAGTCCCAGCCTGAAGTGCAGGAACGTCCTGGAATATCTTGCTATATTTATGTGATAATGGGTATCTTTGAAGTCCAAACAGCACATCCAATTGTTTTTCCTCAGTAGAGGTAGAATGGACTACACTGTCACCATTTTATAAAGACATTTAATTTGCGTAATCCCAGAATCGGCATAAGGTCCTTGGTTTTCTTTGGCACCAAAAGGAATCCTGAATAGGGACTTCCAAGATGACTGAACACTGAAACAGCAAAACTTCAGCTCTCCCAGTGAGAAAAACGAGTGCCACTGACATTTTTTTTTTGGGGGGGGGGGATTCAATTAGTAAATACACTGCCTGGATGCCAGCAAAGAAAATGGGAAAACCTGAAAGAAAATCAACCAGAAAAAGCCGAAGAGAAAGCACTGTCTGGGTAGGATTCTGCAGCTGTTCAGCAAAATGCAGTTCAAACTTCAGCGTTCGTTCAAGAGATGGCTTCCAGTAACTTAGAGGAAAAATAAATCAAATGTAGTCAGAGGTGATTTAAATACATGGAACACTGAAGGAATATATCAATTCAAACAACAAAAGGCTGGAAAAAATAAAAACTTTTTACTAGCCATTCAGATGAACTGATGAAAAGTACCATAAATGTAGATGTCCAAGTGTATTTACTGTTGCAGTCATCACATTTGGGTTATCCCTGTCAGGGTAGCCCTCGGCCGGCCCGAATACCAGAGGCTTAGTATTTCTGCGTTGGGCTTCAGTACAGACGTCAGGTCGTCAATAGTATAAAGTAAGGCAGCCAACGCCATTACATCAGTTTTTCTTGCCCTAACCTGTCAGGAGCCCCCAAGTAGGAGGCAGGTTCTGGTAGAACAACCCCACCAGTAGAAAGTAAATACCAACAAGTCCCTTGTAAGGAAGGAGAAGAGAAAAGAGGGGGATGGAGGGAAACCAGGACTCCAACAGTGAATACACTCCATGGTAAGTGTACACAACTGTACTATGGTCTTCATGTTTCACTGTTGCAGTCATCACACTTGGGTTGATTCCCAAAGCTGAGAAAAAGGGTGGAGGCAGTCAAGGAAACTAAGGGCTGGCCAGTATGCCCTGCAAGACTGTACAGGCAAACCCCATCCTGGATTTGGAGAAGAGAGGCAGGTGGTAGTGTTTGGTAAAAGTGTGAACAGATGTCCAGGTGGCAGCCTCCAGGATGTCCCTGGTGGGGACTCCTCTGAGGAAAGCTGCACAGGTAGAGGCTGCTCTGGTGGAGTGATTCCTGACCCCCTTGGGGGGAGGTAGCAGAAATGGATGTAGTGTGCTATCCATTTGGAAATGGTTTGTTTGGAGATGGCTTTGCCTTCTGCCCCGGTAGCAAAGTTAACCAGCAATTGTTCAGACTTTCTGAAGGATTTAGTCCTGTCTAGAAAGAATTTGAGCTGTCTGTGCATATCTAGAGAGTGAAGGATCCTTTCCCACTTGTTCTGGGGATTAGGAAAAAAGGTGGGCAAGTGAATGGATTGGTTGAGAGCCACACTGGACACCTCCTTGGGCATGAAGTACGGGTTAGTCCTGAGGGATACCCTGTCAGCATGGAAGATGATGAAGGGTTCCACAGCCATGAGTTCCTGCAGCTCAGAGACTCTTCTGGATGAAGTGATGGCCAGAAGGAAAGCTGTCTTACAGGAGAGAAAGTTTAGCTCTGCAGGGGAGGATGGTTGAATGGGGGCAGTTTGAGCTTTTCCATCACAAAGTTAAAGTCCCAAACTAAGGCTGGTGCTCTTCTGGGTGGCCTCAAGTTGCTAGCCCTTCTTAGGAACTGTTTGATCAAAGGGAGTGAGAAAAGGGGCTGTTCAGTGGGAAAATGAGTAGAGATAGCAGAGGCATGAATTTTAATAGAGGGAAAAGAGAGGCCAGTGTGTAGCAGGCCAGTTAAATAATCCAGGATAAGAGGGAGGGCTGTGCCATATTGGCTCCCTTAGCCTGAATCCAGGTGCAAAACCTTTTCCATTTGTCTGCATAAGACTTTCTAGTGCTAGGGCGTCTGGCCTCACGTATAACATCTAGAACCTGTTTACTGAGATTGGCAGATTGATCGAGGTTTAGGGAATAAGCCAAGCTGCCAAATTGAGGGTCTGCAATTGGGGATGCATGAATTCCCCTTCCCTCTGGGTCAGGAGGTTTGGAATCTGAGGAAGATGCCATGGTGGCAGTGGGGGCAGGCTGTGCAGCAAGGGGCACCAGTACTGGCGAGTCCAGTCTAGAGCTATAAGAATTGTCCTTGGTTTTTCTTCCCTTATTTTGAGCAGTAACCTGGGGATGAGAGGAAGTGGAGGAAAGACATAGACCGATAGACTGACTCAGGGGAAGGACAGGGCATTCATTTTCCAAGCCATGCAGTGATGCTCCCTGGTGCAGAATTTGCTGAGCTGATGGTTGGTGTGGGAGGCAAAGAGGTCAACCCTCGGGATGCCCCATTTCGGAGTTATTAGGGTGAAGGTTCTTCTGTTGAGCTGTCACTCGTGGGGGGTCCAGAAGATTTCTGCTTAACTGGTCTGCCACAGAGTTGACAGAACCTGGTAGGAACTGTGCTAACAGGTGGAGTTGCATGGTAGAGGCTGTGTGCCAAATGGTCATGGCCAGCTTGCATAGGGGTAGGAGTGAGTTCCTCCCTGCTTGTTGACATACCACATCACTGTGGTGGTGTCTGCTTTGATGAGGAGAGCCCCTGGGGAGAGAAGGGGCTTGAAAGCTATCAAGGCATGCTAGACAGCCATCATCTCTTTTTGGTTGATATGCAGAGGGATTTGCTGTGGGCTCCATTGGCCCTGTATGCACCTCCTGTCCAGGTGTGCACCCCAGGCATAGTCTGATGCATCTCTGGTGAGGGTCTGGGTGGCGTGTGGTGGTGAGAAAGGTAGTGTTGTGGGAGCATGCTGTTGCCCTCCAAAGAAAATCTTTTCTGAGGCAAGGAATTGTAGGTATAAGAGTCTTCAGGTCTTGAGAGTGTTGACACCAAAGGCTTTTTAGGTACCACTGAAGTTTCCTCATATGCAGTCTGGCATATGGAATGAGCAGCATGAAAGATGCCATGAACCACAGAGCTTGCAGGATTTTCCTTGCAGATAGCTGGGGTCTGGTGGCTAGTTGAGAGAAGCAGGCTGTCAGAAAAAGTTGCTTGTCTGGTGTAAGGAATGCTATCTGGGATGCTGTGTCCAGGCTTGCTCCCAGAAATATAATCCTTTGGGTGGGCACCAGTCTGGATTTCTTTTCGTTGGTTGTGTACCCTACGGAGGTTAGAAGGGACTTTACAAAGGCCAGGTGCTTGAGCAGCTTTTCCTGGCTGTCTGCCTGAATTAGGCAGTTGTCCAAGTATGGGTAAATCTGGATAGTCCTGTGTCTGCAAAAGGCAATGAGCAGAGCCAGACATTTTGTGAAAACTCTGGGAGCAGTGGATAAGCCAAAGGGAAGCACAGAGAACTGAAAATGTTGAGATCCTGCCCTGAAATGGAGATATTTTCTGCATGTTTTCCTGATAGGAATGTGGAGGTAGGCCTCCTTTAGATCTAGTGTGGCTAGCCAAGCATCCTTGGAGAGCATGGGTAGCAGCTGCTGGAGGGTGAGCATTTTGAATTTTGGGATCACCAGGAAGGTGCTTAGAATGGATAGATCGAGGATGGGGCACCAGGTGCCCTCTTGTCTGGGTACTATAAAAAGTCTGGAGTAGAATCCTTGGCCTTTCTGTTCTGCAGGAATGTGCTCTACTGCCCTCATAGAGAGCAGGGAAAGGACTTGCTTTTGCGCCTCTACCCACTGGTTTGGAGGAAGCTCTGGGAACCCTTTTGGGGTTGGAAGGGTGTGGAAAGAAAATTTGTATCCCTGGAACACTATGTAGAGAACCCAATGGTCGCTGATAATGGTGGCCCAGGTGCTTGAGTGAAAGGGGAGAGTTTTCCTCCTAGGGGTAAGTGAAGGTGGGCAGAGGGAGGGGTTGGGGTAGGTGAGTCATTGTGAGTTCTTAGCATAAGGGGGTGGCTTAGAACTCCCTGGTTTTGAAGTGGAGGTAGTCCACTACTTAGATCTCTGCATTCCCTATGGCTGCTGTCAGTAGGATCTGGTTGCCCGGGGTCTGGCCTGAACTAGCTTAGTGGGAGCAGGAAAGGACCAGTGCTTGGTGGGACAATGCCTGTTGAACCTGGGTGGTTGGAGTTGTAAGAAATCCTTAACTGTCTGCATAGATTTTGCTTTTTCTTCCATCTTTTTAAGACCTCTTCTGCCTTAGTGCTAAATAAGTTGTCTTTGTGCAAGGGGGCATCCAACAATTTAGATTTGACATGGTCTGGCAAGGGCTGTTCCTTAAGCCATCATGCCTTCTAATGACAGATCCGGTGACTGCTGCCCTGCAAGAAGCTTCTAGGGTGTCAAAATCACAGTGTAAGGTGTGTTTAGTTACTGGACTTGCAGAATGCATTATCTCTTGTAACTCTTTAGATTCTGCACAAGCAGGAAAGGAAGAATATTTTTGTTTGAGGAGTTCCAGGGCATGCTGCATGCTGCTGAAATCTAATGCCCTGATAGCAAGGGTAGCTGAGGTGTATACTTTTTTACCACATCTGTCTAATGCTTGGGAATTCCTGTCTGAGGGTGTGGGATTCTTAGCAGAGGTTGCTTTAATCCCTTTAAGTCCTTGAGAAATTACCTCAGGGTCAGCAGTAGGATTTTAAAAAGAAATCTGCATGAGTCAGGGGCTCTGTAGTTCCCGTCTGGTTTTCTGGGTGCAGGAGAAAGGGTGTCAGGAGTCAAGCTGGATTTCAGGAAAACATCTTCCACCACATTCAGAACTGGGGGGATGGCCAAGGGTCTATGTTGTGGAAGATCTAAGAATGTTCCCTTAAGGTATGAAGGGCTTCCCCAAAGGAAAAAAATCCTCTGGGGGAGAGGCTGAAGGAATGGAATCCTCTGCATCAGAATCCTCATAAGTAGAGAGGGGTTGCATGTCTTCATATTCAGATGCATCAGAGTTATCTGACTCTTATTCAGACAAAACTACAGGGGACATATCTCTTTTCCTTTTGGAGGGGGGTAGCCTGGCTTCCCCTGGTCAGCATGATAAGGTCTTCCGCCATTTTAAGCATTTGGGTCTGAGGAAAGGAAGTATGTGCCTGAGACTGGGTCGTCGGTTTCTTGGGTGTGGTTCATACCCTGGGCCTAAGAAACTTGGTCGTTTTCGAAATAACAGTAAACACGAATGTCGTCGGTTTGTGTCAAGAATCGGTAGTGTGAAGGACTTCCTCGGAACCGGTGCCTGCTCAGTGGCTCCGGACCCATCCAAGGTAGAGTCGACCACAGGATCCTTAGTCAAAGAAGAGTCATGGGGCATACCAGACTCCAAAAGGGTCTTGGTAGTGGTCTGCGAATCCACAGAAGCTGGCGTCAGGGGCTGCGAAAGCACTTCACTGAGTACCGGAGAACTGATGACTAGCTTAACAGGAGCATCCTCTGGAGGTTTGGACCTGTGCAGTCTGTCTCTGTCTTTATCTTTATGCTTTTTCTGAAGATCTGCTGTCAGATGGCTTACCAAAGCCATATCAGCTACAATAAGGGCCCGACGACAGATATTTCTGGGGTTGAACAAAGCACAGAAGCAACAGCGGGGGACGTCGTGGTCTGGGCCTAAACAAGTGACGCAGTAAGAATGAAAGTCTCGGTGTGGTATTTACTTTCCACAGGCGAGACAATTGTTAACTTTTTCTGACATCGGTTAGTGCAAGAAAAAAGGATCCCCAACGGGGTACTTAGCTTTAGAAGACTTCAGCTTGAATTCTGTAGACTAAACTCAGGTAGCAGTCGACCAGCACTCGTGCTAACTGCTTCGGGCTCCATGGCAAGAAAGGCTGATGTAATGGCATCAGCTGCCTTACTTTATACTACTGATGACCTGACATCAGTACTGAAGTGACAGCAACAGACACAGAAATAATAAGCCTCTGGTATTCAGGCCAGCCGAGGGCTACCCTGGCAGGGATAACCCAAATGTGATGACTGCAACAGTGAAACACGAAGAACATCTGCAAAAAAAAAAAAATTAGAGGATGACATCAAGAAAAAAAATGTCTGAATATGAGGTTTCTCAAAAAGAACTGTTTAAAAAAATAAGGAGAATTAGAAGACAGAGCATGGAGAGAAAACCTGAGATTTTGTGCTGTACCAGAGAAACTGGAAGGAACAAACTGCATTAAGTTTACAAAAGCACAGATAAATAATTTGATTCATGTTCCACAGCAGAATTTTGTTAACTGAAAGGGCACATAGAGTGCATGCTCTAAATCTGGCCACAAGAAAGCAGCCAAGACCTATATTTGCAAACGTGCAATCATAACAGCAGAGTTGATCCTGACAAAGCTAAACATTTGAAACCATAGAGTGTTAGTAGAAAATAATTATTCACTGTACACCAGGCAGAAGAAAAGCAAAATTATCCCACCAATCAGGGAATGATGAGAAGTGGGTGTGAGATTCAAGCTGCTATATCCAGCTCTCTTCAAAGTGTTTTTTTTTTTGGAGGGTCAAAGTCATTTTTGACAGAGAACAAGCCAAGTAAGAAATAAAGTATGACAACAAAATGTTTGTCAGCAAGCAGAAAGGGACTCTGCTTCTCAGTCCCCTGACTGTAATATTCATAGAGAGACTTTGCCAATGAAACATTTTCCAATGTTCCACAGGAAGAGGGTTGAGAGACAGAAAAAAACACAGGAGTTGACAAGAAGAATCAGCAGTACCTTGGACTTGAACCAAACTCTGGTGTTAGGAGAAGGAGATGTATGGGAAGAAGGAGACCAGCCACTCTGAAATTAGTGAATAAATGGAAGATTATAAAGCACCTTATCAAATTTGTAAAATATGGTTTTACAAGAAAAAGAGGCTAAAAAACACTGGAGTTTTGCTGACTTTTGTTAACCTTGTTGGTGGACTGTAAATCATATATCCCACTTTACATCATTAATGTTTAGGAGGACACTAAAAGAGTAGAAATCTAACTACAAGTAAAACATTTTTTTTCTTATTTGTATAAAACATTTCACAATATAAACTCTATGCTACATACAGCAAAACAGTTTTGTTTGTTGCGCGATCAGGAGCATTTGAAATGTGTGGAAGTATTTTCAGTGGCAGTTGCACTTGTTAAAGATATTAATGTAAGCAAGGTTGTTTTAAGAAATGTATGTATTGTAGTATAACAAGAGAAAAATGGCTGGACATAAGCAAGTTTAATGTTCATATGCTGTGATCTTGGACGGCTGGGGTGGGGTGTAAAAGTGCACTGATTACATTATATGTAAAATTAAGATTTTTTTTCTCTTTTTATTTTACAAGGGTAAATGTCTAGATTGCTACCTCTGTCTTATGCTGTAAATGTGTGCATTTTACAGGTGTATTTTTAAGCAAGGAGGCTTTAAAAACAAGACACAATGATGAAAGCCATGAAAATGTCAAGCTTCTTGCAAATGCAAAAATATTAGCTTGTTTACCACTGACAAATGTTCAGTGGAGTCAAGATGTCTCCAGCTAAGGGCAGCTGTGCATTATTTTCCGAGTGAAATTTAAAAAGACTCACTGCTGAGTACTTTTCAAAAGAGACAAGCTACCTACAGATGCAAGCAGTTAATCTCGAGAATTCTGAGTATTCTTTGCTGAAGAAAATGCCCAACTGATTTGAAGGTACAATGGCAGTTCAGTGAAAAATGTAATTTGAAATTATGAGAAATTAATAAGAGGTAAGAACCTTCCTAGCGGCCTTAACACTTTAATGCAATTAATAGAAAAGTACAAAATTAATTTTATTTAAAGACAGCTAGTGTACTTTTTCTAAGGACTAAAGGCTGTTTTCTGAAAGCGTACAAGCCGTTTTTCATATCTCTGAGGGAGACAGAGATAAGAAAAGACAAAAACTGTAAGTGGGAGCACAGGCTGTAGCATGTGCTTTAGCTTGTGTAAACTTAATTTTAGGTTAGATAATGCCTGTAGGTGCAGCCATCAATTTGGGTAAGTGTTCCCTTCTGGAGGGCTGCACTTCATGTTTTGAAGATGTATACAGTTCTGTGTGTTTGTTCCAAGTTAATAGTAGATGGGGGTATTTTGTATTTAGCCTTTTTTGCCGGAGGGTTTTCAATAAAACTAAACAATCTTAAAAAATAAGACATAGGTTCAAATGGAGATGAGAAAAAGCAACAAAACAAAAGAACAGCCTACCAATTATTAGTATAGGCATGTAACACAAAAGCTGGAAATACACAACCAAAAACACTGTCATGTATAATTGGTGGGAACAACAGCTTTTTTTTCTTGATGGCTATGCTGCTCATATTATCCTGGAACATGAATGGTCTTACAGGTACAAATAAAAACGAAAGAGTACCACATTATATTAAGAAATGCAGAGTGCAAATGACAGTGCTGCAGAAGACACATTTAGAAGAAAATGTGTGGGAATTTGATACAGAGAGGATTTCAGAATGGATATTCAGCAGAATATCAAAGACAGATGAAAAGGGGAGTAATAATACTAATTGCTAAAGAAGTTCCAATAGTGATAGATGAGTAAAAAAGGTAAAAATTGTAGATTTGTGGTAGTAAGGGGCTACTGGCAAAGGAGGAGGATTACAATGGCATGTATTTACATTCCATCGAAAACTGCTGTTATGGAGCTTAAGAACATTTTAGGCAAAATAATCATTTTTCAGCAGGGAACATTATTTATAGGTGGGGACTGGAATTTGATTTGTAATAGTGAGGATGTATCGAGGGATCTAGAAAGGATAATATTACAAAAGAATGTATGCTTCTGAAAAAAAATTCTGAAAATATTTGGTAAGGAAAACATGAATTCAGTACTAGGAATTTGGACAGAATTTATACATTATTCCCCAAGGTACAATAACTTGGCTAGATTAGATAAAAATTATATTTCACAGGAACATGTGCATTTAAATGAAAGCTTCAACACACATCCAATAACTATTTCTGATCATGCACCAATAAAAACCAAGATAAAAATGCAGGGTAATGAAATAAAAATAAGACATTGGTGCTTTTACCACCTACCTGTTAAAAAGAGAGGAATTTAAAGAATGGTTAGTTTAAATTATTTCAGAGTTTTGGCCAAAACCAGTGAATGGAGCTGTTCAGACTCTAGTGTTGCAGAAAGGAAAGGGGTTGGGATGTCTAGGTGTGGAGACCTAAGCAGCTCCAATCTCAGAGCTGGTAAAAGTGGTGATTGGTACTGATGCTGCAGTACTGACACCAGGTCCATGATCTGAGATGAAGAGGGTAAGGGCGTTGGGGCCTTCAGCTCTGGCTCATCAACAGAAGAAGAAGAATCAATAGGCCTTTTATTGGCCTCTTTTTTATTCTCTTTTTTTTCCATTCTTTCCTCTTTTTTTCCTTTTCTTTATCTCTCTTCTTCTTCATTAAACATGAATTTAAATGAACAGTTAATCATGTCCTCCACTTCAAGTATGGGTATGGTCACCACCCAAGCAATGACGGACAAAGTTCCTTCACATCGCTTGAACTCCTCCCTTGACTCTCAGAATGCACTGCATCACCCCACCTTCCAGGGACTGAGCCTGCCATCCTAGCCTAAACTACCATTGTCTCTACTAGGGAGGAAGTCACAGTATGTTAAGTAAAAGGTTAAATTTGGACACACCTTTGAAGGGAAGTAAGGCCTGTCAGGAGAAGGAAAGTGACAATTTGTAGGAGGAAATGGAAGGTGGATTTGCCAAAGTGGGTAGGCATTGACAATCAAGATCCATCATTACGGTAAATACTTAACTACCGTATTTTTAGATTATTCAGTCTATCCACCTCAACTGTGGGACACAATACGCAGCTAAACACCTTAGATGTCATCATAACAGAATACAAGTAAATGTGGTGGCACCGAAGGAAGACTCTGACCTAGATACCGTGTTAAAGTTGTAATGCTCTGTAATGTTATGCAGTGGACCCTGTGTTGCTGCAGCAGAAATATCATTCACTGATTTTCTGATGAAACCAGAAGTTGCCACTGATCTTGTACAACATACTTTTGGTTTGAAAAGAAGGGATTTATTTATTTATTTATTTATTTTATTTTACATTTGTTAACCGGGAAAGTCCAACTGGATACATATCCATTTTCAGCGGAGGCCCGGGGAGAAAAGCTCCAAACAGATAAACATTTAAAATGCAGTATACAGTAATATTTAGCAATTAAACAAAGTCAAAAGTAAAATACACATAGGTTACATATTTAAGAGAATGGTCTGAGTAAGGTAATATTTACAGAGATATTAAGCAATTTAACAAAAATAAAAAGACAACTACAAATAGGTTCCATAATGAAAAAAGGTTCAAAGTAAGGTTATATTTAGATAAGAGAAAGTCAACAACAACGTGGGAGGTGGAGGGAAACTATAAAGGGAGAAAAAAATAAAACATACAAAGAGAAATGAGGGTATAATAAGAGGAAACAGGTAAAGGAAGATCATTTATAAAGCAAGAGAGGAAGAATGAGATAAGAGAAGGGCAGGTTAGGTAGAAAGCAGCAGAGGCTGAGAACGGAAGTTACAGTTCTGATAATGGAAGCTAGAGCTAATATAAAGGGGTAGAAGAAATTAATTGAAGGAGGGTACGCTGAGAAAAAAGGGACATTATCTTAGATAGCTAAGATGGTTTAATAGATTATATGAGTAATGTCGGGTTTGACTGGGACTAGCTAAGACTGAGACAAGCTTTAGTTGAAACTCAAGTCAGTGAAGTAACTCAGACTGAGTAATTTGAGTTTTAGTCAGGGTTTAGACAAGGACATAGCCAGTTATTGTACAAGTGTGTCTTTAGTGATATTCTGAAGTGAGGCAAAGAGCAATTTCTGGTTAGTTCACCAGGAAGGGAGTTCCATTTTTTTACCAGCAGTGTTAGAGAATAAGGAATCTCCAACAAAGTTGTTGGCGTTGGTAGGGTGTACTAGAATTCTGCTGGATTTCTTAAAGAAAGGTATAAACAAATGAAATACAGTCAACCAGCTATCTGGACCAGGTAACCTTGGATACCTTCTGTACCATTCTCAGTAATGTGAAGGATACACATTAGCTAATCACGTTTTCTAAATTTCTCCATTCAAAGCAAGTAAAACTTCAACTAAGTTTAAGCAATGAAGGAGATACTCCTTTCTGATGGAATATTGAGGGCAGAATGCCAAAATGTGGATCATTTTGGTTCTGAGACTATGTCAGGACAGTAGGAGGGGATTGATCCAAAACAGAGACTTCATCTTTGTGAAACAACAGGTAGAGGGGTTGGGAGCAAAAGGTTTGAAGTTTAGAAACTCTTCTGGATGAAGTAATCCCCACAAGGAGGAGTTTTTTTTTTCCAAGAAAGGAATTTGAGAATGGCTGAACTAGCCAGTTCAAATGGAGGATGGGCCAGCTTCTCCAAATACCAGATTACAATTCCAAAGGGATCCTTGAGTGGAGGAAAAGGTAAGAAAGCTCCTTTCAAGACAGCTTTGCATATCTTCTGGGAAGCCAAAGATTCAAGGTTGAAACCTTGATGGATATTTGACACAGCTGACAAAGCACTTGAATAGAAGAGAGCTACAACCTGTGGCATAGAGCAAAGAAGGAAAAAGTAGGACTGCAGGAATGGGAGCTGAAAAAGGTTAGCCCATGAGGAAAACTTATTCTATTTTCTTCAATGTAGCGTACAGGCAGAGGGCTGCTGGAGGCAGTAAGGATCTAGACCATCATTGGCAAATAGGAGGAGTCCCTGATCATTAAGGGAATTGGAGAAGCTATGCAGTCAGTTGAACAAAGTGGATGTCTGGGTGAGGCCTAATGGATGGTTAGGATAGCTCTGAAAATAGACCTAAAAAGTACAGGCTTCTTTCTGAGTTAAAACCAAAGCAAGGGGGAAAGACAGCTATTGAGACCAGAACAGAGCTAGGAGGATGACTGTTGCTCTGCTCAATTTGTTTTTCTGAAGAATCCCAATTATTAAGGAAAGTAAAGGAACAGCATAAGAAATACCAAGTGGCCACTAAAAACTACATCACCCCTCAGTAACCATCCCTGTGGAGGGATAACAACACAAAAGTTGGTGCATCCGGTGTTGGTTGGAGATGCAAACTGGTTTCTGCAAGGGTTCCTCCCATGAAGAAATAACATCAGTGCCATATTTGGATTGAGGGACCACTCATGTGGAATTAGAATGTATCTGTTGAGCCTGTCCATTAAACAGTTGCACTGACTGAGGATGTGTTGCTGACAGAAAGCATTGCGAGGATAATCACCCATTCCCACACTCTCATGGCCCCCCAACAAAGGGGGTTAGACCTAGTGTCACCTTGTTTCTTGATATACTACACCACTGCTGTACTGTCTGTATGGTTATAATGCCCTGATGAAAGGCATTCTGGAAGGTCCACAATACGAGCAGGACCATCCTCATTTCCCGCACAATAATGGACAGATTTGCCTTCGGTTGTGACCACCGTCCTAGGACTGCCTCTCACACACTATGTCTCCTACCCCACTGCAGCTACATCTTTGTTCTACCCTTACCAGTTGCCATGGTTACCAAAGAAACTGTGGTCAGGTTCTGTATATTCAACCACCATTTCAAGTAGTTCCTACAAACAAAAGAAAGATGGATTAACTTATTCATGTATACCTTTAGTTCAGTCCAGTACACCCTGACGATCCACTGCAATGCTCTCATGTAGTGTGTCACATAGGGTTAAAGATTCAGTGTAGAGGCCATTAGGCCTAGCGTCTTGAGAACCATGAAGGCAGGTGGGTTTAAGTAAGGTATTGAATTATCAGCTATATGGAGAGAATGTGGTCATGAGGAAGTCTGATGAGCTTGTGCACTGTATTTTGGTGGCATACAGCTAAGGGAAAAATGTAGATCTTCAAAATTCTCATATGAGGTGCATCCACTGCCATACACTTGGTGAACACTGAGGGCTGTGGTAAGACCAAATGGCATAAAATTAAAGTGACAACTGGTCTAGATTTTACTCAAGACTGCAGGTGTCCCCTGGAAGGTTTGGTAGTTCTGATGTACAGATACACACGCTGAAGGCCCGCTGAGCAATTCAAACCTCTTCCTAAAGGCACAGAAGGATGACCTCTACTATGACCATCCCAAACTGGGTTTTCCTGACATACTGATCTAGGCCAGTAAGATTAGTACTGGCAAGAGGTCCAGAGTTTTTTTTTTTTTTTGGAAGGGGAACCAAAAGGAATCCTGAATAAATCCTTGATCCTCTCTGGTTTCGTGAGATCTCCTGGATGGCTGCTTTGAGAGAAGGCTCTTTACCTCTGTTCTGATCACCTCATTCCGACAGGATGGGATATCTCGTAATACTGGCAAGGATCTTTTTGGTAGCTTACTTCACAGTTCATACACAAGTACTAGGCTAGCTGCCAATTATTTATTTATGTATTTACTTATTTATTATTTATTTATTACATTTGTTAACTGGGAAAGTCCACTGGGCCTAGAAAGAGCCCATTTTCAGTGGAAGCCCAGAGAAAAGCTCTGCATTAATTACATACAAAAGTAAAATAATAATACATAGAACAGAGTGATACGAGCAGTACATTCACATTTATTTATTATTTGTCGACTGGGTATGTCCGATTGGGCCAGGCCCATTTTCAGCGGCGACCCGGGGAGAATAGCTCCACAGTAATATAAGACAACAAACAAAAACACAGTAACAGTAAACATTACTACAACAGAATTATTTTACAGCATCTAGAAACAGAAATGTAAAGAGCAATAAATAGCAAAAACAGTGATAATGTTTACAATCAGGTACAAATGTGGCAGTAAAAGATGACAAGTATTTAAATAACACATATATATCTGTAGAAAGCTTTTGGACCATTTAATGCATAAACAATTTCCCTTGATGCAAATCAAACCTCCTACCTGTTGTCTGTGAGGTAAACCCCCCTTAAGACATCATGCCAAACAGCTTAGAAATGGAAATTGCACAGCCTTTGGTTATTAGCTTTCTGACCCATTTGTCCCGAGTGAGGGCAAACCACACTTCCTGGTGAACAAAGAGATGACACTCTACTGCTTCCAGAGGGGAACTGTCAGGCAGGTCCTCAGGGTTTCTGTTCTGCAACCCCTGAAAGGGATCACAGAATAGCCAGTTCTGCAAAACATCTTTTGTTTCCAGGGCAGCACCACCAGAGTCCCCAAGACCGCTAAAGACACTAATCAAGAAACTGGTCAAAAGATTGTCTTTGGGACTTTTTGTAACACATTCATGGGGCCTGTTTTTTTTTGGGAGGTTTTTTTTTTTGTTTTTTTTTTGGTCCCCTTCTGCTACACCAGGACATCGCTGGGTACAAAATTCTTCTGGTACATACCATTGGACTACTTCTGTTCTAAAGTTGGGCTAGCAGGGAACCTAAGGGGGTCATGCAATTAAACTGTTAAACAGCTGCAACTGGGAGTGTTTCTTTTTTTTTTTCATTTATGACCTACCCTTTCTATACCCCATTGCATTTGCCTATTATATCCAAGGGCTACTCCCCTCTATGAAGCATGCTTCCCCTCTGACAATAATTTACACTTTGAACAGTCTGTTTCAATCAAAGTCAGAAAAGAAAATTCTGTAGCCCATCAAATTCTAAAAAGGTGTCTCTAGTTACTCTAGAGAAATCATTGTACTACAAGACTCAATTACTGAAATCATACTCTATCAGTTGGAGTGGTAAGCACTAGATAGCCTAACTACCACAAAAGGAGTGGTTACTGGCCCAGAAAGTGAAGTTTATTGGCTGTTTGGGCAGTTTTTTACATCTCTTTCAACTTCTGGTTTAAAAGCCCGCTGCATTTGCGCTTGTTTCCCACCTTTCCTGTAACTAGTCTAAGTCCAGATACAAATTTGCTGTATCCAGGCCTGTTTGTAAGCTTCTGAGCCCCCAAAGCCTTTCTGTGTCGGAGGGTAGCCTTCTAGCTCCTCAGTGGGAGTGGTAGGCACTAGGTAGCTTATCTACCACAAGAGGAGTGGTTTCTGGCCCCGAAAGTGTAGTTTGTCTGTTTGGGCAGTTTTTCCATCTCTTTCAACTTTCTGGTTTAAAAGCCCGCATTTGTGCTTATTTCCCACCTTTCCTGTAACTAGTCTAGTTCAGATACAGATTTGCTGTATCCAGGACTATTTGTAGCTTCTGAGCGGTGTCAAAGTCTGCACTTTTACTAGCTTATCAGTCTAGCACTTTACCAGACTTCTTGTAGCAATTATTGTAGCACACAAAAGTGCTACCAGCACTAAACGTTCTACAAGGAAACAGCTCCAGTACTTATTATTAATACCCACCCCTCTAGGCATATTTAAAAGTCAGTTCCCTGTGTTTTCGCCTATTAGCCTGGTGAACCTGCACATCCTGAGGCAACGTAACAACTGCCTTATGTACACTGACAACCCTGTCCTCTTATCTCCCAAAACTCAGACTTGCGAGAGATGCACTTATATATCCAAACTGGAAGCCACGCACTCTCCAGCTAAGACACAAACAGCTGGTCAAGAGGAGAAGGTTAACACTTGCAGAGCATCACATGGAACACACAGCCCTCCAGAATACGCACCAGCGCTGCCTTCACATAAAAACACAAACCACACACCCACCTTTGTGGAGGCTCTCAATAAAAATCTACCCAAAGAGCAGAGACCTCCAAGGCAGAAACGCACTCGACCACCACAACACAACACTAATCAAGAGACACATAACTCTCCTAAACAGTGTGCCACTCAACCAAAGCCCCTAAGGCAGGACAGCATGCCCAACACACTAATCATAGGTGACTCGATAGTGAGGCACACTGATGTCCCACTCACTAGGTCGAATAAGGAAAAAGTAACAGTCAGCTGCCTTTCAAGTGCCAGGATCCGCCACATAATGCACACACTCAGGTCCCTGAACAACAGGTAGAAATATGACTCGGTCATTGTACATGTGGGTGTGAATGACCTGAGATGTACCTCCCTGGACTACATGAAAAGAGACATGGAGGAGGTCTCGGATTATGTAGCCCAGGCGGGTATGACCCTAGCCCTGAGCAGCATCCTACCATCAACCAGAATGATACCACAGTACAAGCAGAAAATGATAAATTTCAACAATTGGGTAAGTTTCTGGTGTCATTCTAAGGAGATCCAGTATTTGTCTGCCTGGGGTGACATGATTAACAGACCTCGATGCTTTGCCAGAGATGACCTACATTAGTCACCCCTGGGCTTCTAGATACTGGCCAAGGCTCTTGCCACCCCTATAGTGCCTTTTTTAGGCGGTGTTCCAAAGACCAAATTACCACCGTAACAGCTACAAACAAATGCAATCTGAGAGTCATCCTGCTCAACACTAGAGGTCTAAATCTGAAAATGCACTCACTCGCACTCCTTAAAATGGAGAACATCGACATTTGTGCTGTAACAGAGACCTGGTTCAAGGCAGCAGAAAGCACCCCGGCACTACCAGGCTATAACTCATTCCACACCGTTCAGCCCTAGAACTTGGACCGAACCTCCAAAGGTGGTGGTGTTTCGATATTCATAAAGGATACGCACACCTCCAGACTGGTAGCCCAACATAACGCATCAGAGATACTTCAGGTGCAGCTAACATTGGGTAAGACAGCGATTCAGGTCGTAGCCTGCTATAGGTCCCCAACAATGTCCCAAGACTCACACTCCACGTTCCTAAGCACATTGGAGAATATTAGGGTCCAACCTAACACTCTCATACTGGATGACTTCAACTACCCCTCCATTAACTGGGAAAACTACTCATGTCCAATACACTTGCCCACCATTTCCTGGAATTCATTAATTCAAATGCCCTGGACCAGCTTGTTCTTACCCCCCACTAGAGGTAGCAACATCCTTGATCTGGTCAGTACTAACATGGGCGACCATTGCTCTACACCAATAGTTAATTCCTCCCTGGTTAGATCCAACCACAAACTAATCGCCCTGGAAATCCACATCCCTCCCACCCCCCCTCCATCCCCACAAAGGTAACCACCATGAAAAACTTCTCCAAAGCTAACTTTGAGCTCCTAAAAACAGAGGTGGCTAACTTCATGGCACCCATGCAAATGGAGAATAGTTGCATGACTGCTGAATCGTACATCAATGCACTGCACAGACACGTACACAAATGCATGGATCTCGCCATACCCAATAGAACCAAGACGCTCTCCTCCAAAAAAAGGAAGCCAATCTGGTGGTCCCCTGCCATAAACAAACTGTACAACAGGAGGAGGAAACTGATGCGGAATAAGGTGAAGTCCTAAAACTCCCTTATCCACCTCAACAAAAGTTGAGATCCCTCATCAAATCCTCTAAAGCTAGCTATGAAAACAGAATTGCAGCAGATAGTAAAGACAACCATAAGGCTTCTATAGTTATGTAAAGAATCTTCATGGCAATACCCAGATTTTCTCTGAGTTACTGCACAATGGTACCTCCTATACCAAGCCAACATATATTAACAATATACTGGCTGACAGAATCAGTGCCAACTTTACCCCCCCAAGGACCAATCACAATATCACAAAACCAGTAGATTGCCAGGAACCCAGTACTACTGCTGCACAGGTTAAAACAGCACTGTCCAAGGCCAAGAATAATGCTTCCATGGGACCTAACAATATCCCTGGCTGTGTTCTACATGAACTACAGAGTGAACTGGCACCTCACCTGTGTGCCCTGTTCAATCACAGCCTCAACTCAGTCTTTGTCCCTACCGAATGGCGCTCTGCTACAGTCATCCCTCTCCACAAAACAGCAGTGACTACAGACCCTGGGAACTATCGCTCCATTAGCCTGATGAGTCTGATATGCAAAGCTATGGAACGCATCATCATGGACCTAATAAACAAGGATATAGGGAATCTCCAAACTCTGGATCCCACCCAGTTTGGTTTTGTGAAGGGTAGATCACGCCTGCTCAACTTGGTTGACTTATTTGAGTCAGTCACCAGAGCTGTGGATGAAGGCAAGGTGGTTCATACAACCTACCTTGATCTGGCCAAGGTGTTTGATACCATTCCCCATTCAGGAATCATAGAAAAACTCGCTAAGCTAGGCATCAACCCCTATATCACTAGAAGGGTTGCAAACTGGCTCACAGATGGAACCCAGAGTGTGAAAGTAGCGGACTCCAAGTTAGACTGCCGACCAGTCACAAGTGGAGTCCCACAGGGTTCGGTCCTGTGTCCTCTCCTGTTTGGTATCTACTTCTCTGAAGTCCAGGCCAACACAAACAGTCTCTTGCTGACAAAGTTTGCAGATGATTGTAGGTTGGGAGCAGTTATTAACTCTCCAAGTGATGCTGACATCCTACAGAAAGGCCTCACTAAGACCAACAACTGGTGTCAGAACCATGGCCTTAACTTCAACGCCAAAAAATGTGTCCCTTTCAGAAAAACCCAGTTCCCATGAATTACGACATCGATGGTAGTCCACTGAACATGTTGTATCTTTTGGCTTTTCCTGGTTAAGGGTCGCCACAGGGGAACTCCGGTCCACTAATGATTGGCAGTAGATTTATACGTACCAAGTTGCCAGCCCTGACACACAACCTTCAATGAAGGTACGCCCATTCGCGCACGTCTCCACACAGAAGACGCTTTAGCTGGGAATCGAACAGGACATCTTACTGTGAGGCGACAACGCTACTGCAGCACCACCACCACAGACCAGTCCACTGAACAGAGAAAGTGTAATAAGAGATCTGGGAACACAGGCTGACAGCAGCCTCTCTTTTGACCACCACATTGCCACTGTGGTCAGAAAATCCTTCTATGTGGCACATCTCATTACTAAGGGTTTTGCATCCAGGAAGAAAGAGGTCATTGTCTCCCTCTACTCTTCCCTCATTAGGCCAATCATCGAGTCCAATGCCCCATTTGGCATGTACCTCACTAGACACCTGCAACAACTGGAGATGATGCAAAAGTACCTCACAAAGAGGATCCTAGGCCTTAAACACTTGTCCTATATGGACAGACTCAAAAAACTCCAACTATTCTCTGTCTCATATCACCTACTTAGAGGCGATCTCTGCTTGACATACAAAGCCACGTCTGATCCAGCTCTGTTAGAAGTGCTACATCTAAAGAAATCCCAATCCCTCCGCACCACACACTCCAGTGACCTCAACCTCATTACCACAATCAAAAGAATGCTCTGTAGGGACAGGTTCATAACCCAGAGGCTGCCCTTGCTATGGAATGGACTTCCCATACATGTCAAACAGAGCACCTCATTGGCCCTCTTCAAGAGAAACCTTGATGAGTGGATGGGAAATAGAAAATTCACCCAGCAGATCACTCCAGTGGCTCTACTCGACAGAGGCACTGGGAACTAAGGTTGGGTGGCACAATGTCAGGGTAATCCTATGGGCTAGGTTTGTAAAGACTCCAGGGCCATTAGCCTAGTACACAACTATGAACCTATAAAAAAATGGTATACTTTGTAGCTTTCAAACAAGCCACTTGAAAAGTTACTATTCCTCAACAGAAACGTGCCAGGTCTGCAAAACAAACTATTTAGAAATAATTCATGAACTGTTGTTATATTGTTTCTTTCAAGTTATTAACAAGTTATTAAGAGGAGATCTCTACCTGGTTTACAAGGCAACATCTTATCTGTAGGATGTTCTGTATTTCACTTGAAGAGAGTTCTTCAGGGCTTAATTGCCTGATCACAAATGCTTTATTTTACTGTTGCAGCAAAACTACTGGGAAGTGTTTTAAGCAGTTTCCTCCTTTCCCACTGTCATGTGCCTATCAAGTTAGTTAATATACATAATTTGGGGGTGCAGGAGGCTTGCTCATACAAAAAAAAATATTTCAAGCTGTCCACTTACTATGCATATAGCAGGCAGTTGTGACTGTACATCTGTGTTCCAAACAATCAGGTTTTAATCACAAGTAGTAGAAATAATCTGGTTCTATTTGAAGTGTATACTTGTATCACAGGGGAGCTGGTTCTAGGGATCTGGGGACTTAATACTAAAAATACATCAGGAATAGAAAACAGCAGTGCCTTCCAAATTTCTGGAATAAGCTTTCCTTCACAAATCAGCAGTAAATCAGTCATTAACTTCCTTCACAAATCAACATGGACTTAAGGCAACTAAAGCTGAACCTAGAACTGCATACTAATCAAACTCATATGTGCATCATCATTTCTATTTAAGGATGACAATTTTTTTGTATAGCTACGGTCACATCCCTTACTGCCTGACAATCATCACCATCTAATTGCCAATCAAACCCATTTACTCCCTTTGACCTACTGGTAGCAACATTTTACATCACTAAGTTTGAGAAGAAGGGAGGCTTCTCTCCAATGGAATTTGCTTCCAAGGAATCCTCAGTTCTTTTCTTCCCAATAGCGACAACCAAGGTCTGACCACTAGAAAGCAGCTATCCTAGACAGGCTCAATATTTAATACATTTCTTAATCAGGTAAGCCCACTAGACACATTCCTTTTCAGTGGGTGACTCAGGAGTACTGTCCAGTCAAGTGACTTGCTCAGACGTGCACTGTAGGTAAGTGGAGATTGCAGGTGTGAAACCCTGCACCCCAGACTACAAGCAGCAGCTCAATAGCAACTCAGAGCCCAACTCCTCTGGCCTAATTCCCAGATTACCTTACTACCCATGTTCTCTGGTGTCCAAAAAGGAAAAATGTCACAAAAGGGCCTGCACTGCCAAATGTGTGTATTTCTTCACAGTTCTAATCCTACTACAGGCACATTACCTACTTGGCAGATCAAAGCTTTGTTCCATTTATAAGCCAGCACCTGTCCTCCACCAAGTAGTGCTCTGACCCCAAAAGCAAGATGCTTTCTGCCCTGTCCCCAGGACAGGTGAGACAATGCTGGCTACCCACTTCTAGCTCTTAACAGCCTATTTCTCCACTGCTTGGACCCATTAGTCAAAAGTGGAGCTGTTGCAAGGGTTACATTCATCTGTACCATAGCACTGGTAAAGGATGTTCTAATTTACTCAGTAAGCATATATAATCAAACATAATAACTACTATTATTAACCATTTAAAACAAACAAACAACGGGACCCAACCCACAACCCCCAAAAAAACAAATTCTGTCATAAAGGTGAAAATATTTTCACAGTGGCTTAGCAAGATATCCTTGACCCATCACTCTCCTGCTTAATCCTGCACTTCTGGGGGTGGGGGATTATATGATAGGCTGCTGGACAGCATTCCCTTCAAACTGATTTTAGGATATTTATATTTACTTACTTGTTTGTTTTGTTTTCAGTTTATGAACTGCCAAATTGTTGATCTTCTAATCCAGGGATGCAGAACTCATAGCTGCATACTGCACATGTGCAGAGTTCCAATTTCTGAAGAAAAAAAGTTGACTTGATATCTGTGTGCACACTCCCCATACTGGAGAAAGTATTACTAGTTATCCAGCTGTCATATATGAAAGGTGGTAAAAACAGCACTTTAACGGGGACTGCTTAGGCTACTAGACACAGTAAGTAGCCATCTTCCATTGGTTCAGGCTACCTTAAGTGACTGGTGCCTGAAACAGCCCGAAAACCAAAAATAAAAGAAAACTCAACATGTGGATGAAGCATCAAGGTGTATGTGTGGAAATATATTTTATTATTATTATTATTATTATTATTATTATTATTATTATTAAATAAGCTTTTTTAATGAATTGTGTGTGTCCTTTATTCATTCATTTATTTAATAATCATATATCTGAGAAGTATACAGTAAAAGTGGCTGTAACTGGCAGGTACATCTGTGTGTGCACCCATGCACATGGGGAGTAGAAATGGACTGTACCATATGTGTGACAGCAACAAGACGGAATAAATTACTGTACTCATATTTATTCAGCCATTCTTTTAATCACAATCAGACATCTGAGGTGTACACAGTAAAGTAAATGTAACTGGTAAGGATGAAGGCAGTCTGCGGATGAAACTGACTGATCCCTGTCAACATCATTTTTAAACACACACGGATCTGGTTTGGCCTGTTGTGGTAAATATATTAAGACCACCACAATGAGAATAAAATTGACTTTAAAAGTGTTATGACAGCTGGTAAAAAGATAACTTTCACATTGAGAACCTCAAAATATTCAGAACAGGAATAAACACACATGAGAAACTGACTGTCCTTGAACTGAAATCTCAAGCAACTTCATCCCATAAAGTTTTGCCTGCTTTTGTGGTACATATGATAAATCTGACATTTTACCATCAGTTCAATACATTGAGACATTCCCAGCAAAAATTGATTATGTGTTATTTCTTTACAATTCCAAAGTATGCTTCATATACTCTAGCACATCCGCATACAGCTAGATTAGCAGTCACTCTATTGGGTTTGAACATCAACCCTTGTGATTCAGAAAATTCGACATGACAAGTGCAGTGGACTTAACCTGGCAATAAAACTTTTCTCTTGTGGTATAGCTATCCTGCCTGTATCACATTTTAATAATGAAACATTTTCGGTATGATGAATGTAACAATCTCCGAGCTAGACTGCAACATTGATTGGCTCTAACAAAACTATTCTGATGAACGGGAATAAGACATGGCCCTACTCAGAGTTGCAGTGGCCTAAAAATGAGAATAATAAAAGCAAGAGGGTGCAGACATTTGCCTTTTACTTTAAAATCTTCATGTGCTGTCATTGTGCAAAATGCACAGATATGACAGTAGAGTATGTGCTTAAATCACAGATGTACTTAAATAGCCTGTGCAATCAGTGGCAACCAGTCTTCTGTTTACAGGTGATGGGTTTCATGATATTATAATGGAACCTATTTAACTACCTCACATGTATAAACAAACTCTCTTTTGCAAAGGAGCCCTGGCAAATGTTTTAAGGAGGAAAGCTACTGCTATAAGACTGTTTAGCATGTGCAGTAGATAATGACTATTTTATGTAACACTACAACCTTGCTGAAGGTTAAGCTTCCTACTACACAGTCCTATCCCATTCCACCTAGCCCTACCCATTCAGTTACTTGCTGCCTCCCCTTGCTTTAAAGTCACCAGCCACAATGAAAATTAAGCATCCCATTCCCGTCTGACCACTAATCACTGCAATGCACAAACCAATGGTGTGCTTTCAGCTTCATATGTAAAGGAACAACAATTCAACACTCAGTAGAGTGCAAATCATGTCATGTAAAAATACAACTTTTGCAATCAAATACATCGTTCAGGTAAACCAGTTTTAGTTAACCACCTAAAGTAATACAAAGGGAAAGAATTCATGTGAAAAAAAATGCTTGAGGACAAATGAACAAATACCTCTGCACTTCCTTCAAAATGTTGTCTTTTGAAGTATTCCACAATCAATGCAACAATAAACCAATCAGGGTCAGTATCACTTCATAACTTGAGTCTCTGTCGTCATTCTTCTAGCTTTCCTCAATCCTGCCATTGCTATCATTGTTCTTCTTTCACCGTGCTGTGCTGACCTGCAGAACTAAAAAAAAAAAAATCAAGGCCACGGGACGTCTGACAATGCCATTCTCTGTTCAAAAGCAACCTCACAGCCACTTCCTTCAAATAAGGCAATATCGGAGAAGGGAACATGGAACAGACATGACTGAAAACACAGAAAGCCAGTCAGCCAGGTTTGTCCTTTTATTTTTAGCCCAAACCCTGGGGCAGAACACTATTATGTTCCTTTTGTCAGTCCTGAGGAAACAGCAAAACCTGCATCAGAAGCAGCAGCAAGGTAATATTTTGCATGTGTCCTGTTTCTGTGAAGTAATTTAATCAGCTGTAAACAAGACTGGAGCTGTTAAAAATATAAACACAGACTTGCAGTTGTTAAAAAAAGTTTGTCTATGTCTTACCATAGGTAAGAAGTTTTGAAGAAAAGCATAGGTCAAACAGACTGGTTTCCAGAAGTGCAGTTCTAAGGGTACTTCACTTCTGTAAGATATTTAATCACAATGCGTTTCATACAGGCACCACTAAATTAAAAACAAACTATTATGCAAAGGCAGAGGACAAATCTGAATCAGGTTCTGCTTTCCTACTAGTTCACTATTGTAAAATGCTAAGACTCTTTCTGAAGACACTCAAAACTGTTACCACTTTACTGAACAGCCAACATGGTCACAGGGCAGTAGCAGTACCTTACTGAATGCGTTTCAATTCAGTCACCCTCATGCCTTTTTACACCTGCTGAGAACATCGAAACATAAAAGTATGACCTCAAACTGAAGGAGGGTAAAGTCTGTAGCATATCACTTTCTCGACTAACCTAATTAGGATTAAACTAATTTCTTTCAAAAATGGATCTAGACCGAGACATACGGCACAAATCAATGTGAGCTGTAGTCAGTTATAAATAAAATCAACAATCCTTGGTAAAGACTTTATATTTTTCTTGGTGAATGGTTGGTATGGCACAGTTTTTAGGACTGAAAGGCAGACTTTTCCAAAAGAGAACTAGAATCCTGCACAATAGGTGTTAAAAGAGTTGCCAAACCAAGCAGTTCACCTGAATAGTTATTGCTGTAATCATCTGTACTCCATTTTATCCAGAAAATAAAATATGATCTTTAACAGTTGAAAGAAAACTGTAAAATGAAGTGAACCTCTCCATTTTAATTTTCCAGAAACACTAAATATTCTCCTGAATATATTCTGGAGGAGGAAGTTAAGAGAAATGAACCCTGACTAACCCCACTCAAACAGAAACTATATATGAGAACCTAGCTACAAGTATAAAACTCTGATCCTTAAAATGGTCAGAATTAATTTGTCTCTCACCTGCTGGTAAGATATGAAATACGGTTGATAGCATGCATGTTAGCCACATTAAGGCTACGTGTTTCCCCTTTACAGATATAATCTCTATCTCCTCCTCAACCACTTTAAGGCTAAATGTTTACCCTTCTCAGATGTAATCTCCAACTATTTCCTCCTTACATATTAACTTCCATCCCTTTCCTGTCTGTACTTCAGAAAAACATGTAATTATGTGTATATAGCTTTAAACAAATATCTATGTTGTTAAAATACAAAATAAGAATTTCAATGTAATTACACTTGTTTATGTATATTTGGAGCTTTTCTCCCCCGGCCTCTGCTGAAAATGGACATGTATCCAGTCGGCCTTTCCCAGTTAACAAATGTAAAATAAATAAATAAAAATAAATATTTCCTTTTAAACTGTCAGATTATAATTCATTCCATGTACTCATCACACAGCAAATGAATGTTAGAAACATACATCTGCACTTACTTCAGTCTGAAGCTGAAGCACACCGTCTATTTTCTGCAGGTTGACATCATCAGCTTATTACTGAATGTCTCTTGGTTATGAATGTCTGTGAACTACTGACATGAGCAATGAATACAAGGCTTACTGAAACAAGATAAACAAGCTCTGGCAGCCTGTAAAGTAGGTCAGTCGGCTAACAGGTTATTAGGTCGTCAGTGGTGAGAAGATTCGCAAAGCAGCAATGCATCATTAGCTGTCTTTTTTGATCTTTTACAATTTCTCACTGCTTTACAATCTTAAGAGACAGAAAGCAAGAACAACTATCACAACGTTAGATTTAAAATGAAGGGAAAAATGCATGCTTTAGAAAGCAATATATTCATGACAGGACACAGGTATTTCTCAACAACGCAAATAAACTATTCCAGACCACCCTGAGTAAAGACACAAGCTAATCTATGAATGCAATGAATATTTTGGCTATGCATCTCTGTTTATTAAAAGATCATAGCACATGGATGTTTCAGGTAAAAAATTTAAAATCATAAGAATCCTGCATTAGGGGAAAATAATACTGCATCACAAAAGTCTACTGCTTGGATAGACATTTCAGGTATACAACAAAAAGTACAGTTGTGTACACTTACCATAAATGTAGATGTTCGAATGTGTTCACTGTTGCAGTCATAACACTTGGGTTATCTGCCTGCAGGTAGCCCTCAGTTGACCCGAATGCCAGAGTCTTGGGATTTCTGTGTCGGATGCTGTCGCCTCTTCCATGACGTGTGGTTGTCAGGAGTATAAAACATGCAGCTGATGCCATTTCATCAGTTTTTCTTGCCCCAAATGTCAGGGGTCCTCAAAATAGGAAGCTATTATATGGTGTGGAACACCACCAGTAAAAAGTAAATACCACTGCCATTGAAAATGGCCACAAAGAGGATAGGTAGAAAGGATAGAGAAACCAGGGGGCTGGAGGGAGGGAAACCAGGACTGCAACAGCGAATACACTTGAACATCTACATTTATGGTAAGTGTACACAACTGTACTATGTTCTTCGTGTTTCAGTGTTGCAGTCATCACACTTGGGTTGATTCCCAAAGCTGAGGAACGGAGGAGGCAGTCAAGAAGTGTTAGGGCTGGCTAGCAGGCCTTGTAAGACTCCTGTAGCAAATCCAGCTCTGGACTTAGAAAAAATAGGTAAGTGGTAGTGCTTGGTGAAGGTGTGTACAGAACTTCAGGTTGCAGCTTCTAGAATGTCCCTGGTAGGGACTCCCCTGAGAAATAGCCCTAGTGGAATGTGTTCTGATCCCCTGTGGTGTAGGTTTTCCATGGTGCTTGTAGCAGAAATGGATGCAGTGTGCTATCCATTTGGAAATGGTTTGCTTTGAAATGGCCTTGCCCTCTGCCCCTGAAGCAAAGCGGACTAGCAGCTGGTCAGATTTTCTGAAAGGTTTAGTCCTGTTGAGGTAGAACCTGAGCTGTCTGTGCACATCCAAGGAGTGCAGGATCCTTTCCCCTTTATTCTGAGGATTAGGGAAGAAGGTTAGCAAATGGATGGATTGGTTTAGAGCCACACTGGACACCACCTTAGGCATAAAGGACGGGTTAGTCCTGAGGGAAACCCTGTCAGCATGGAAAATAATGAAGGGTTCCACAGTCATTAGTGCCTGTAACTCAGACACTCTTCTTGCTGAAGTTATGGCTTGAAGCAAGGCTGTTTTCCAAGAGAGGAATTTTAACTCTGCTGAAGAAGCAGGTTCAAAAGGGGGAAGTGTGAGCTTTTCCAGTACAAAGTTAAAGTCCCAGGCATGGGTGGGAGCTCTTCTAGGGGGCCTTAAATTGTTAGCCCCTCTCAGGAACTATTTGATGAGAGGGTGAGAAAAGAGAGGTGGCTCAGTATTATAATGAGCTGAGACGGCAGAGGCATGAATCTTAATGGAGGAGAAGGATAGGCCTCTGTGGAGTAGCCCTGCTAGGTAATCCAGGATTTGAGGTAAGGAGAGCACTGCTGCTGTGTCCTTTCCTTGAGACCGATTCCAAGAACAATATCTTTTCCACTTTTCAGCATAGGATTTCCTAGTACTAGGCCTTCTGGCCTCAAGAATGATGTCCAGCACCTGTCTGTTGAGGGTTGCTGGTGGTGTATTCAGGGTATAAGCCAGGCTGCAAGGTTTAGGGTTTTCAACTGTGAATGTAAAACCTGTCCCTCCTGCTGAGACAGCAGGGAAGTTGTCTGATGTAGGTGCCAGGGTGGCACTGTTGTCAGACTGAGTAGGAATGGGTACCAGTGCTGGTGTGGCCAGTCTGGGGCAATAAGAATTGCCCTTGGCCTGTCCTGTCTGATCTTGAGTAGTACTTTTGAGAGGAGTGGGCAGAGGGGGAAAGGCATAAATTGAGAGGTTTTCCCATGTGAAGGATAGGGCATCCACCTTCCAGGCCCTGCTGTGAGGGTTCCTGGTGCAGAATTTGCTCAACTGGTGGTTCTCGGGGGAGGCAAAGAGGTCCACCTCCTGTGTCCCCCAACTCTGAATTAGAAGTTTGAAGGAGTTGGGCTCCAATTTCCACTCATGTGGGTCCAGTAGATGTCTGCTTAAGTCGTTTGCCAGTGAATTTTGTTTGCCTGGCAGGAACTGAGCTTGTAGGTGCACTTGGTTGCTCAAGGCTGTGTTCCACAGAGCCATGGCTAACCTGCAGAGTGGGTAGGAATGGGTTCCCCCCTGCTTATGTACCACATAACTGTGGTGTTGTCTGTCTTTATCAGGAGCTGTCCTGGAAGGATTAGGTATGTGAAGGCTGTCAGAGCATTCTGTACAGCCAGAATCTCTTTTTGACTGACATGCAGGAGAATTTGTCCTGGGCTCCACTAGCTTTGAAAGCATTTGCCTGCCATGTCAGCCCCCTGCATAGTCTGATGTGTCTGTTGTCAGGGTTTGGGCGGCAAGGGGTTGAGTGAAGGGCAGTCCCTTGTTGTGACTGCATGCTTCTGCCCACCAAAGGAACTCTGCCCTTAGACAAGGTATAATAGGAATCACTGTTTCCAGGTCTTGAGAATGTTGACACCAAAGACTTTTTAAGTACCACTGAAGTTTCCTCATATGCAGTCTTGCATATGGAATTTGCAGAATGCATGAGGCCATGAACCCTAGGGCTTGCAATATTTTCCTTGCAGATAGCTGGGTTTTGATAGCCATTTGTTCGAAGTAGCTGGTCAAATAGACCTGCTTTTCTGGAGTGAGGAATGCCATCTGGGACGTTGTGTCCAAGCTTGCTCTCAGGAATACAATTTTTTGACTGAGCAACAGTTGCGATTTCTTTTCATTGATGGTGTACCCCAAAGAAGTTAGGAGTCTTTTTACAAATGTCAGGTGCTGAAGTAGCAACTCCTGACTATCCGCCTGAATCAGGCAATCGTCCAGGTATGGGAAAATTTGAATATTTCTCTGCCTGCAGTATGCAATGGCTGGAGCCAGGCACTTTGTGAATACTCTGAGCGCAGTAGATAAGTCAAAGGGAAGTGCAGAGAACTGATAGTTCATAGAGCCTGCCCTGAAACGTAGATATTTCCTGCAAGACTCCCTTATGGGAATGTGCAGATAAACTTCTTTTAAGTCTAGGGTGACTAACCAGGCATCCTTGGCTAGCATAGGGAGAAGCTGTTGTAGGGTAAGCATTTTGAATTTTGTAAACACCAGAAAGGTGTTGAGAATTGATAGATCCAGGCTAGGGCGCCAAGAGCCCTCTTTTCTGGGCACCAGGAACAGTCTGGAGTAGAAACCCTGTCCCATTTGTTCTACTGGAACAGGTTGAATAGCCCTGATATTGAGAAGGGAAAGTACTTGCTTTTGAGCCTCTGCCCACTGGTTTGAAGGAAGGTCTGGAAACCCACTTGGGGTTGGCAGTGAATGGAAGTAAAATCTGTATCCCTGGGATACAATGTTTAGAACCCATTGGTCCTGAGTACTGGACATCCAGTTTTTTGTATGACGGGCAAGTTTTCCTCCTAGGGTCGCAAGTAATTGGGCATGGCTGGAAGGGATAACTGAAAAGTCATTTTGAACTTTTTCCATATGGGGGTGGCTTACCACTCCCTGTTTTTGAGGTGGGAGCACTCCATTGTTTAGATCTCTGCATACCCTGAGACTGTAGTCTTGGTGGTCTGTTTCCCCTGGGTTTGGGCTGAGAAGGCCTGGAAGGTGCTGGAAAGGACCAGTTTTTAGAAGGCCAATGCCTACTGAATCTAGGTGGCAGCACCTGAAAGAATTCTTTGACAGTTTTCATAGATTTAGCTTTTTCCTCCATCTTTTTAAGAACAACTTCTGCTTTGGTTCCAAACAAACGGTCCTGATTTAAAGGAGCATCTAGTAATTTTGCTTTGACATGATCTGGCAAGATTTGTTCCTTCAGCCAAGCATGCCTTCTCAGTACAGACCCAGTGACTGCAGCCCTGCAAGATGCTTCTAGGGCATCAAAACCACACTGCAAAATATGTTTAATAACTTGATTTGCAGAATGCATTAACTCTTGTAAATCTTTATTTTCTGCACAATCTGGAAGTAACACCACTTTTTGTTTAATTAGTTCCATAATATACTACTGGTACTTCAACATGTGAAACTGGAAATTCAATGCTTTGATGGCCAGAGTTGCAGAGGTATATACCTTCTTACCCCATCTGCCTAAAGCTCTGGAATCCCTGTCTGAAGGGGTAGGGTTTTTGGCTGCAGTAGCCTTAATGCCTTTAGGTCCCTGGGAAATGGTCTCTGGATCCACAGTAGGATTCTTAAAGAGCAATTTGTGAGAATCAGGTACTCTGTAGTACCTGTCAGGTTTTTTAGTGGCTGGTGGTAAAGTGTCTGCAGTAAGACTGGATTCCATGAAGACATCATCTACAATATTCAGGACAAGGGGTACAGCTAGAGGCCTGTGCTGAGGCAACTCAAAAAATTCTCTGATTCTCTTTTTGGACTGAGGATAGTCCTGACATTCCCAGTGGAAATGCTCTCTTAAAGTATGCAAGGTTTCACCAAAAGAAAAATCCTCTGGAGGGGAGGCAGAGGGAATGGAGTCCTCTGCATCCGAATCCTCATAGGTTGATAAAGGTATGTCCTGGAAATCAGAAGGGTCAGAGTCATCGGACTCCTGGTCTGTAGAATCAGAAGGAAACTCGATTCTTTGTCTTTTAGCAGGGAAAGGCTGGCTTCCCCTAATTAAAGTAATAAAGTCTTCAGCTATATTAAGCATTTGTTTTTGTGGCATGGGAGCTTGAGCATGCGCTTTGGTCGTCGGTTTTCTAGTGCGAACTCTGGGCCTGAGAAACTCGGTAGTTTTAGATAAAAATGAAGTTGTCGGCTTAATATTAACATCAGTAGGTCGGAATACACCCTCAGAAGCCGGTGCCTGCACAGCGGTACCGGACCCATCTAAGGTAGAGACATCTGCAGGTTCCACAGTCGAAGAAGCATCTCGCGGCATACTGGACTCTGAATGGGTCTCAGCAGAGGCCTGGGAATCTGTAGAAACAGGCATCAGGGGCTGCAAAGGCACCTCACTGAGTACCGGCAGACTGGCGACTAGCTTAACGGAAGCATCATTGGCAGTTTTGAACCTATGCGGTCTGTCTCTGTTTTTACCTTTATATTTTTTCGGAAGATCGGTAGTCGGATGGCTTATCGAAGCCATTTTGGAATACGGAGAACGACAGCGAAAGAATTTAGTGACAAAGATAGCCTGAAGATGAATAGTTTGGGCGTTAAACAAGGCACAAAACTGACAGCGAGGGACATCGTGGTCTGGGCCTAAACAGGTGACGCAGTAAGAATGAAAATCTCAGTGAGGTATTTGCTTTCCACAGGCAAGATAATTGTTAACTTTTTCTGACATCGGTTAGAGCAAGAAAAAAGGATCCCCAACAGGGTACTTAGCTTTAGAAAACTTCAGGTTTGAAACTCGAAAAATGAAAATTTCAGGTAGCGGCCGACCGGCACCTGCGAACCGCTTCTGCTTCGGGCTCCTTCACGGCAAGAAGGACTGATGTAATGGCGTCGGCTGCATGTTTTCTACCCCTGACGACCTGACGTCATGGAAGAGGCGGCAGCATCCGATGCAGAAATCCCAAGACTCTGGTATTCGGGCTACCTGTACACAGATAACCCAAGTGTGATGACTGCAACAGTGAAATACCAAGAACATCAATAAATGGCCATTAATCTTTCACTCTGTTGAGTAAATATTCAGCAATAAACTAGAGCTGAGAGAACTCTGAAAACCTACTTTCTCAATAACATTTAAAGTCGTATGGTTAACATCTTCACATGTGGCTTCTGTGTTTAACAAGGCTTTAATCGCAGAATATGGAAGCCAAGCAGCAGTGTGATAAACACTCTCACCATACTCCTCTCCCACCACTGCTGATTATGCTGAATAATTAGTTTTATGATAGAAGTTGTACATAAAACACTAAAGAAGGTACAGCTGAGTAAGTACACTTACCATAACAGTAGATGTTTGAATGATCACTGCTGCAGTAGCCTTAGCTATACGGGTTATATCCCACACAGGATGCAACAGCTAGCCAGCCTCCAGAGCTTCAAGGGCACCCTCCATGTGCTCAAACCCTTAGCTCAAGCTAAGATGAATAAAAAGAGTGGTTTGGGTAGCAAGCCCTTCAGAGCTTTCATGCCAAAGGAGAGGGAGGCTAGAGTCCTGAAAAGGTCAATGATAGAAAACTAATGATAAAACATAGGCTATACCAGTAAGGTATGTTCCCCACATATGAACTTGTCTGGTAATACCAATATTTACGGGGGCATGATAAGATGAACTATTTAGGGATTTGGATTAAAACAGATTCTATTATGGCAGCTAAGGATATTTTGCAAGGGTCTAAACAAAAGATAATGCAACAAGTGAGAAGCTGGAAGTTCTTCCATGATGGATATGAACACAGAAAGGTAAAGAACAACTATCACAATGTTAGATTTAAAATATTTCTAGTTCCTTTAGTATTATATACAGGTCAGGCATTTTTTTTAAATCAACCAGAGCAGGATGTGTGGACCATAATTAAAAAATTGAAGAAATTGATTTGGGTGGGAAAGAAGACAAAAGTTAAGTGGGATAAGTTATTTCTTCCCACAGAACAGGATAGTTTAGGATTACCAGATCTGATTGGATATTTTACAGCTGCAAAGGTCAGGCTCATATACAGCATAAGCAGAAGACTACAAATCAATGTGGAAAGAAATGATGCTGAAATGGAGGAGTTCATGAAATAAGGACAAAATAGGATTTAGGATGCAGGCACTTAAGAACAGTAACAACCATGTAAAAGTAGCAGGAAATATTTTGAGAACTAATCCAATAAGGGAATGGAGAAAGGATATTTTACCAATAGGGATGACTGTAAATAGGGGCACAGAAAATGGGAAAGAGCCAACTCATTAATCACTTTAGTCATGAAGGAAGGTAAGAAGGAGAGGCCATCAGGACTTGAAGCTCAGAAATCCTTCTGGCAGAAGGGATGGTAGCAAAATGGTTTTCCAAGTACAAAACTTTATGGAGATGTAGAAACTACTGGTTCAAAAGGTAGCACAGTAAGCTTTTCTAAGATAAAATTAAGATTTCAAGGAGGGGGAGTAACCCTCGTAGGTGGATTAAAATAAAGGACATCTTTGAGAAACTACTTTACCTCAATTCTACAAAGCAGGGTAGGATCAAGAGGCTTACATGCAGAAATGGCAGACAACTGTGTGTGAACAGGGGAATAGGCTAGACCATCTTTTCAAAGCTGACAAGTAAGAAGAGATGGTGGGAATCCCTGAATTTAAAGAATTTTTTTTTTTCCAAAACCAGACAGAAATCTTTTCTATCTGGACATATAAAATTCTCTAGTGAAAGGTTTGCTCACCTCCTGAAGAACCTTAAGCATGTCATCAGAATACTAGTGTCTGAAAGGGATTAGAATTCTATCATCCACGTCGGGTTGAGAGCTAGCAAGAAGGGATGAAGCAGATAACCCTTTCTTCTGTGTGAATAAGTCTACTCTGTACGGTACCTTGAGATGATGACCTTAGGCCAAATAATGAAGGAGGAAGCAGTGCTGCTTTGGCCAAAAGGGAGTCACCAGTAAGATTTTTGGTCTGTCCCTTTGGATTTTTAACAGAACTTTTGGGATTAGGGGAAATGGAGGGAAGACATGAAAATTTCCCCTCCAAAGAAAAAGAAAAGACATGGTGTAAATTCTCCAAGCCCCAGGACAATGACTCTTGGAGCAAAGGAGCCTGAGCTGTCTGGCCTGAGTGATGGCAAATAGTCCACAAATGGGGTATTCCTCAGATAGATCTATGTCCAGGAAGACTTTGCTGTTAAACATCCATTCATGAGGGTCTTCCATAGATCTGCTTAATGAATCTGCAAGAATACTGTCCTGGAAAGAAATGTAAACTGCTTGCAAACAGATTTTCTTTTATAACTTGCTCCCAAGCAAAAAAAAAAAAAACAGTCTGCACAGATTACTGGAATTTTCCTTCCATTTGTTTCTATACCATATGACTATTGTGTTGTCTGTGGAAATCCTGGGGATCCTGGAAGCCATGTGTGAGAAAATACCAGTAGAGCCTGAATGAGTGCTCTCATCTCTTTCACACTGAAGTGTCCCTTCCTTTACTTAAGAGTCCACTGACCCTAAAATACTAAGCAGCCTGTCCATGCACCCCAAGCTAGATCTGATGCATCTGCGTGAAGTTCCTAAGTGAGAACAGTTGGTTTGAATGACAGTCCTGGATTCAGCTGGACATGAGAAATTTACCTTTTCTAAAAAGAGAGTTAAATTGGTGCAAATGGAATCTCAGTACCCAATGGGTGACAAATGTTGAGACCAGGGAGACGCTGGGTACCACTGGATCCTTCTCATTTGGAGTCTGGCAAAGGGAATCATGAGGATGGAAACTGCTATGAATCCCAGAGCCCTTAGAATTCCCCCTGCAGGACAAGACTGAAGAGGAAGGCGTGACTGAAAATACATGGAGAGAATCTGAATTTTTTCTTGTGGGAGAAAAGCTACAATTAGACCAGTGCCCAGCTTGCACCCCAAAAAGACTATATCCTTTGTAGAAGGCAAAGCAGACTTTTTTAAGTCATCATGAAGCCCAACCACTGCAGGAAGGAGATAGTGTAGTTGAGATGTTCTCCAGAGAGGTTGCCTGTATAAGGTCATTGAGGTATGAGAATATTTGAATTCCCTGAGTCCTGCAAAAGAAAATAGCTGGACCAAGGCACTTCGTAAAAGTCCTGGGGGCTATGGGTAACCAAAAGGGTAAAGAGAAGAACTGAAAGTGTGATGAACAAGCTGAGAACCAAAGGGACTTCCTGTAAGAAGGGTGGATGGGAACATGAAGGTAAACAAAGTAAGATGAACGGGAGAAGAGTTTGAAGGAAAATATTCTGAAAGAAGGAACCTTCGGGAAAAGTATTAAAGTGAGACAAGTACAAACTGTCTCTCCATTCTCCTTTTGTGGGTATAAGGAAAAGCCTTGAATAAAAGCCTTTCCCTAGATGTTGCAAGGGTACAGACTCTGTGGTCCCTTATTTGAGAAAAGCCTACAAAATATGAAGAAGAAGAAAAAGATGCACCTGGTTGAAAGGACGGGGAGGAAGGCCTCTAAAGGCTGGAATTTCTTTCAAAGACATTTTGGAGCCATTTTTAATGATAGATAGTACTCACTTGCATGAAGCGATCAGCTGCCAAACTGGAAAAGAGGAGGTTAGTCTTTTTGGTAAGGGGAGGAGGTCGACCAAGGAGGAAAGGAGAAGGAAGGAAGTAGTCAGACTAACTTGTCTTCAAGATTTGGAATCTTTTGTAGGCTTGACCTGAAATCTTTTCTTTTTTAATCTTCCTGTTTTTCTCAGTAAAATTTGGTCCTTACAGGAAAAGGAAGAAATTATTTTGTTACCTAGGAAATGAAATGAGAAAGATTTACTTAAAAGTCTTGCATTATTTTACCTTTCTCTTCCAAAGATTTAAACAGGTCTGCTGCAGCAGGTCCATACAGGAAACCCCTGTGAAGAGAGGAGTCAAATAGCTTTGCTTTGCTTTTATATGCTCAGGAAAAGACTGAGAATGAAGCAATGCAAATCTCTTGTTGGCAGACCCAGTAGCAGCCACCCTGGAAGAATTCTCCAATGCGTATGTCTGGCCACCTGTGCAGCCTGGCCCACCACAGAACTAACCTGTTGTTTACTTTCAGAAACTTCACAGTTAATCAAAGTCTTACTCAGTTCACTAAGGAGAGACAACTGGTATTTTGTCATTTGGGTCTGATAATTCAATGCCCTGAAAGCCACAGTTGCAGAAGTAAAAACCTCCATTCCATATCTGTCCAAGCGCCTACTGTCGCTGTCTGAAGGTAAAATATTAGCAGCAGATATAAGTTTGGAAGGCTTGCCAGTGGTCACAGAAAATACAGAAGGATCCAAAACAGGCTTTTTAAAGAGAAATGTTAGATCCTCTGGCACATTTGTAAAAATCATCAGGCTTCTTAGGGACTGGGTTGAGAATCAGGTGAGGCAGAAGTGGATACAAATGCATCCAGAAAGGCCTCCACCAATGGAGGGTCACAGGCTGGCATAAGGGCTCTCACCTTTAGTAAGTTATAGTACCTCTTCTGCACATCAGCAGCTTGTCTAGACACCCATTCAAAATGCTATATCATTTCTGTAATGGTTTCCCCAAAAGAAATTTCATCAATTTTCTCAAGAGGAGAATCAGGGGATAGTGTGTCCTCATCAATGAAAGCAATATGGCCTGTGGAATGAATCTGAGATGAATAAACTGGAGAGTGTTCATCTGAATCAGATTCCTCCTCCTCTTCAGAAGATTTGTGGAATCACTTCTCAGAAGTGGTAGGAAGTGAGGAAGTAGAAAGAAAGGAGGGAGGCTTGAGGGACAAAACGATCTTGTGAAAACTTCATCCTTTCCTTTTCTTGAGACATCTAAGAAGGAAAAACATTCTTTGTCTTTTTTCTTTGTAGTGATGTTTACTTTCACAAAACATTACCTCGATTACAGATCCAGGTACCTCTACTCTAACTAGGATTTGAGGTATGCCCTACAGTCCCTCTGAAATAATGACAGCCTTGATTCTTCCTCTTCTCAACCACATTAATATGATCAGTCAAATCGAGCATGCGAGAGTCCGACGCCACACCAGCCTCGGTATCACAGGAGCCAGAGAATTAATCAGGCATATCATGGGTTCCTGCAACACCTCCTCTGGTACGTCTGAATCCAACTGGGCAGACCACAGTTCAGACCCAAGCTTTCCAAATTTTTTTTCTGGTGTGAGAGGATGTCAGGTACTGATGTTCACCATTCTGAATTGGCCAAATTGCTTCAAGTGCTGGGTCTCTAAAGGGTTGCACATAGATAAAATGTGAGGAAAGACGGGTAAGTAAGGTTTTAAGAACAAATGATTGACAAATCTGACAATTCTTATTGTCATGTTTAGCACTAGGATAAAGCAAGCACTGGAAGTGGAAATCCTTATAAGGAATCTGCCTACCACAATCACACTTCTATCTCTTAGCTGACATCTAACACATTTAAACACAAAAATTCAAGAAAAAAGGAAGGCTCCCAGATGAGGTACTTATCTGAATAAGTAAAGGCAGAGATAACACCAAAAACAGAATGACTGATGCGAGATATGCAGTCAGACTAAAAGCAAAAGATACTCTAAGGATCTTGCACTCGTACATTTTCTTATGCACCCTTGCATCAATAAGCGTAGGTCATAATCAGATGTATAACCATACGGAAGGTGTTTTTGGCTTTTGTACCCCATCTGGGAGTCAGGTTACATCAGTGAGATAACCCATTACTACTGGAATACTACAACAGTGATCTAAGGAAGGACATCTATAAGAATCCTTCAGAAGATGTTAGACAAGACTGGAAAATGAGAACAGAAAGGCAGTATACAGAACAACAATGTCAGAATACAGGTATGGCTCCCAAGTATGCAAAAAAAATCTAGAAGATTCAGGAGCTTTGCATGGAATTGTTTGCATAGGTATTTTTAGACTCACAGAGTGGACCTCAGAGAATTTTCCACAGCTAGACAGGAAATAGAGAGGTGATAGAAATAATGGGGTACCTAGGAACATGTTTTTGGGAATGTAACAACTGACAGATTTCAGAATCTGTCTATACGGTATTCTGTCAGAAATGTTGGGGGGAACAAATTATTTTAATTAAGGATATGATACTTTTGAGCAGGGATAGACAAACTGAATTGACTAGACACAGTAAGGTCCTACTAAGTTTAGTGCTGTTGGCTGCCAAAAAAGCAATTAATAGGAAATGGAAATCAAAAACAAAACCAACTATAACAGAATTGCTAAATGTTGTTAAAGGAGAAAAAAGACCTGGAGGTGAGATCTTTAGAAAACAGAAGCAGCGAACTACACAGAAATAAATTAAATCTGTGGGAACAATATATACAAAATAATGTTCAGGAGGAATGATATTTCTGGGAACACAATACTTGAGCAATCTATGGAATGTTAAATTAAATAATCATTAAAACAAAACTTATATATGTGCAATGTGAATACATGAAAAAAACTGTTATGGTACATCTTCTCTTTTATAAATGAATGTTTACTCACATTTTTTTTCTTTTAATTTTTCCAAGCATTTTGTGTTTCTAATACCACGATTAGGATGGACCCCATCCCTAAGTCCAAGTATGAGTAAAGATCATAAAATATGTATTGTTTCGATCTTTGATGTTAGCCCAAAGTGTTCTTTGCAGCACCCGCAATGTGCCCAGTAATTCTGCAAAGAAGACAGTGTTACATGTATCTGTAACATATCTAAGTATGATTCTAAATTCTTTTTTAGAGACCCCCCTTGCTCCTACTACTATAGAACAGTCTGGATATTCTTCCACACTTTCCTCATTTCTGCCTGCAAATCCTGGTATTTTATGACTTTGTCTCTCTCCGTACACAAGACACTGTAGTCACTGGGTGTTTCAATTTCAATGATCAATGATATTTTTGTCTTCTTATCATAGGTTCATAGGTAGATACTAGGCTACCGGCCAAGGGGCCTATACAAGCCCAGCCAAAAAGGTACCCTGGCTTTTGCCACCCAAGAAAATTATTTTCCTGTGCCACTGTCGAGCAGAGCCACAGAGGTGATCCCCGGGGTGAATTTCCTATTTCCCATCCAATCATCAATATTTTTCCTGACGAGTGCTAACGAGAAGCTTTGTTTGATATAGATAGGTAGTTTATTCCAGAGTATGGGAAGTCTCTGGGACAGGACTCTATCCCTCCGGCATGTTCTGTTTATTGTGGTGACAAGGTTTAGGTCCCTAGAGCGTGTAGCTTGGAGGAATTGGGATTTCTTTAAGTGGAGCGTGTCCAACAGCTATGGGTTTGACATAGCTTTGTATGTTAGGCAGAGATCACCTCTGAGTAGGCGATATGTGATGGAGTAAAGCTGGAGTTTTTTTAGACAGTCTGCGTAGGGCATCTGTTTGAGGCTGGTAATTCTCTTTGTGAGGTATTTCTGCGGCCTTTCCAATTGTTGTAGATGTCTTGTGAGGTACATACCAAAAGGGGCGTTGTACTCTATAATGGGTCTAATGAGTGATTAGTAGAGGTGAACAATGACCTCTTTTTTTCTGGATGAGAAACCTTTTGTGATGAGGTGTGCCAAGTAGAAAGATTTCCTGACTACTGTGGCGATGTGATTATCAAAGGAGAGACTACTGTCCACCTGTGTCCCAAGGTCTCTTATCACACTTTTGGTGTTAAGTATACTACCGCCTGTGCTGTAGTTCATGGGTACAGAGTTTTTACCAAAGGGGATGACAATGCACTTTTTGGCACTGAGCTTGAGGCCATGGCTTTCACACCAGGCATCTGTCTCAGTGAGGCCCTTTTGTAGGATGTCCACATCGTTAGGAGTTTTGATTATGGCTCCTAGTTTGCAGTCATCTGCGAACTTCGTTACCCAAAGACCTTCTGTGTTAGCCTGTACTTCAGAGAAGTAGAGACCAAACAGGTGAGGACCCAGGACTGAACCCTGTGGTACTCCACTTGTCACTGGTCTGAAGTCAGATTTGGAGTCTGCTACTTTCACAGTGTGGGTTCTGTCAGTAAGCCAGTTCGCAACCCATCTTGTGACATAGGGATTTATACCTAGTTTAGTGAGTTTATCTATAATTCCAGAGTGGGGGATAGTGTCAAAAGCCTTGATGAGATCTAGATAGGCTGTGTGAATCACCTTATCCTCGTCTACAGCTTTAATGACTGCTTCAAAGAAGTCAATCAAGTTTAGGAGACATGATCTGCCTTTTACAAACCCAAACTGGGTGGGGTACAGAGTTTGGAGATTACCAATGTCTTTGTTTATAAGTTCCATGATGATACGTTCCATGGCTTTGTAGACCAGGATTGTTAGGCTAATGGGGCGGTAGTTCCCGGGGTCCGTGGTGGCTCAACCTTTGTGGAGTAGGATAACAGTCGCTGTGCGCCATTCCATTTTCAGTAGAGGCCCGGGGGGGGGGGGGCTCCAATAGTAGCACATCCTGCTGGTAGGTTGCTCTCAGTCGGCCTGAATTCCAAAGTCCTGGGTCCTGCATCGGCTGCTGTCACCCCTTCCCTGACATCAGGCCGTCAGGGGTATAAAAGATGTGGCAGACGCCATTTTCTTTAGTTTTTCTTGCCCCAGCTGTCAGGTGCCCCCTAAAAGGGTAGCCAAAATTTATATATATATAAATACATGCACCAATATAAACGTTACCTTCATCTACAAGCAAATACACCACATAGGTTGTATAAATCAGAGAAGGAAAGATAGGTTCCATCAGAAGAAAGGGGGATGGTGGGTGGGTAACCTGGACTGCAACAGTGAATACACTCAAACATCTACATTTATGGTAAATGTACACAACTGTACTATGTTCTTCGTGTTTCACTGTTGCAGTCATTACATTTGGGTAAAGCCCCAAAGCTATGGTTGGGAGGCTGGAGCTAAACCGCATTAGGAGCGATTATGATGCCCTGCAGAACTGCAGTGACAAAGCCGGCCCTGGATTTAGAGTAGAATAGCAGATGATAGTGCTTTGTAAAGGTGTGCACTGAACTCCAAGTAGCAGCCTCTAAAATGTCCTTGGTTGGTACTCCCCTGAGAAAGGCTGCTGAAGTGGCTGCGGCTCTGGTTAAATGTGGCCTAGTGCCCTTAGGCACTGGTTTGCCATGGTGCAAGTAGCAGAAACGAATGCAGTGGCCTATCCACTTTGAAAAAGTCTGCTTTGAGATAGCCTTTCCTTGCAATCCTGCAGCATATGCCACTAGTAATTGCTCTGTCTTTCTGAAAACTTTGGTTCTATCCATGTAGAATCTAAGCTGTCTGTGTACGTCCAAAGAATGCAGAATTCTCTCCCTCTTGTTCTGTGGATTTGGATAAAAAGTTGGCAGATGAATAGTTTGGTTAAGAGCCACACTGGACACCACCTTAGGCATAAATGTTGGGTTTGTCCTCAGGGGGACCCTGTCCGGATAAAAAATGATAAAAGGTTCCACAGCCATGAGTGCCTGTAGCTCTGAAACTCGTCTTGCAGAAGTTATTGCTAGGAGCAGAGCTGTCTTCCAAGATAAAAACTTTATATCAGCAGTAGCAGCTGGCTCAAACGGAGGCAGTGTGAGTTTTTCCAAGACATAGTTGAGGTCCCATGCAGGCATTGGTGATCTCCTTGGAGACCTTACATTTTTGGCTCCTCTGAAGTACTGCTTTAATAAGGGATGAGAAAAGATTGGTGGCTCTGTATTGTAATGAGCCGAAATGGCCGAGGCATGAATTTTAACAGATGAAAAAGATAGGCCTTTGACCAGCATCTCAGTTAAGTATTATAAAATCTGAGGTATATTTGGCACAGCTGTATCAGTTCCTTGTGCCTGGTTCCAAGCACAGAATCTCTCTCATTTTCCAGCATAAGATTTTCTAGTACTAGGCCTTCTGGCCTCCAAAATGACATCCATCACAGCTTTACTGAGAGGTGTGTTTTGTATGACTACATTATCCGCCATACTGCCAGGTTTAAAGTCCTGAGTTGGCTGTGCAGGATCTGTTTGTTTTGTTGGGACAGTAGATGAGGTATTTGAGGTAAGGTCCAAGCTGGGCATTGAGACAAGTTCTTTAGGATTGGAATCCAGTACTGGCGGGGCCAGTCTGGGGCAATCGGTATCATTTTTGGCTTCTCCTGTCTGACCTTTAGGAGTACCTTGGGGAGGAGGCAGTGGGGAAAAGGCATATACTGATAGGTTTTTCCATCTGAAAGATAGGGCGCCCACTTTCCATGCTTGTCTGTGATAAGTCCTTGTGCAGAATCTTTTTAGTTGGTAGTTGTGGGGGGAGGCAAATAGATCTATGTCCGAGCATCCCCATTTCCTTGTTATCATGCTGAAGACTTGTGGATCCAGCTGCCACTCATGGGGATCCATGAGGTTTCTGCTTAGTTCGTCTGCCAGAGTATTTTTCCTTCCTGGCAAGAATTGTGCCTGCAGATGTACTTGGTAAGTCAATGCTGTGTCCCACAAAGTCATGGCTAGTCTGCAAAGGGGGTAAGAGTGAGTGCCCCCCTGCTCATTTATATACCACATGACCGTGGTGTTGTCTGTCTTTATCAGTAGTTGTCCCGGATGAAGTAGGTCCTTGAAGGCTGTCAGGGCATTCTGAACAGCTAGCATCTCCTTTTGATTGATATGTAGATGCATTTGGGTTGAGGACCATGTGTCCTGAATGCATCTTCCTGCTATGTGAGACCCCAGGCATAATCTGATGCTTCCGTTGTTGGTGTCTGCCTGGCTGGGGGTAATGTGAATGGCTGTCCCTTGTTTTGGTGACAAGCCTTTGCCCACCATCGAAACTCCTGTTGTAGGCAGGGAATGAGAGTAATCATTGTTTCCAGGCTGTGGCAATGTTGAGTCCAAACACTTTTTAGGTACCATTGTAGTTTCCTCACATGCAGTCTTGCATATGGAATTAGTAGGATGCAGGATGCCATGAAGCCCAAAGCCTGCAGAATTTTTCTTGCAGATAACTGGGCCTTTGTTGCCAACATTTTGAAATAGGTAGTCAGTTGCCTTTGTTTGTCTGGCGTGAGATAAGCCATCTGGACAGTTATATTTAAGCTTGCACCCAGGAATATTATCTCTTGAGAGGGTACTAGTTTTGATTTATTTTCATTGACTGGGTACCCTAGGCATGTTAGAAGTCTTTTCACAAATGCCAGATGCTGTAGAAGAATGTCCTTGTTCTCTGCTTGAATTAGACAGTCGTCCAAGTAAGGATATATTTGTATTCCTCTTTATCTGCAGAATGCAATTATTGGTGCCAGGCACGTTGTAAAGACCCTGGGTGCAGTAGAGAAGCCAAAGGGCAGTGCAGAGAATTGGTAATGCATTGAGCCAGCTTTGAATCTGAGGTATCTTCTGCATAACTGTCTGATTGGGACATGCAGGTATGCCTCTTTTAGGTCTAGAGTCACAAGCCAAGCGTTCTTGCCCAGCATGGGCAGAAGCTGCTGCAAAGTCAACATCTTCAATTTTGGCATATACAGGAATGTGTTCAGAATAGATAGGTCCAGTATTGGTTTCCAGGCCTTGTACTTTCTGGGTACCAAGAACAGTCTTGAGTAAAATCCATGTCCCTGCTCTTGCTCTGGTACTTGTTGAATGGCCCCCATGTCCATGAGGGATGAGACTTGTTTTTGTGCCTCTGCCCATTGATTTTTTGGCAGATCTGGCCAGCCGTTTGCCTTTGGCAGGGTATGGAAATGGAACTTGTACCCTTGTGACATGATATTTAGAACCCACTTGTCCTGGGTTATAATGTGCCATTTTTGAGAAAAAAGTGCTAATTTCCCCCCTAAGGGTACTGCCAGGAGATAAGTGCTTAGTGTAGGCAGGGGGAAGTCATTGGGACTGTTTCCTGTATGGTTGTGATTTGTCTTCTCCAACTTTGGAGGTAGAAGCACCCCATTGCTTTGACCTGTATGAATCTTGCGCCTGGGATCTGCCTCTAGGGTGTCTGGATCTGCCCCTTTGAGGTCTGTCTGACACAGGAAAGGACCAATTCTTTGTAGACCAGTGTCTACTAAACCTAGGTGGCTGTACCTGTAAAAAATCTTTGACAGTTTGCATAGATTTAGCTTTGTCCTCCATTTTCTTTAACACCTCTTCTGCCTTAACACCAAACAAAGTATCATGCTGTAAAGGTGCATCTAATAATTTAACTTTGACATGATCAGGCAGATTTTGTTCCTTTAACCAAGCATGCCTCTAATTACAAAACCTGTAACTGCGGCCCTGCAGGAGGCCTCCAAAGAATCAAGACCACATTGCAAAGTATGCTTTCCAACTTGTTCAACTGCATGCAATAAATCCTGCATTCCTTGTTTTCTGCACATTCAGAGTTTAATAACATTTTCTGTTTAAGCAATGCCATGACATGTTGCTGATATTTGAGCATATGAAACTGACAGTTTAAGGCCCTTATAGCCAAGGTAGCAGATGTGTAAACCTTTTTTCCCCATCTATCCAGTGCCCTAGAATCTCTGTCAGCGGGGATAGGGTTTTTTGCAGCAGAAGCCTCAACTCCTTTGGGACCCTGTGAAATAGTTTCTGGGTCTGCAGCAGGGTTTTTAAAAAGGAATTTATGAGAGTCAGGAACCCTGTAATATCTGCCAGGCTTAGCAGGAGCTGGAGGTAAGCAGTCAGGTGTAAGACTAGACTCCGAAAACACATCATCTACAATGTCTAACACAGGTGGAATGGCTAGTGGCCTGTGTTGAGGTAGTAAAAGGAAATCCCTGAGCCTCTTTTAGATTCTGAAAAATCTTGGCTCTCCCAGTGGAAATGCTCCCTCATGGTATGCAAGGTTTCCCCAAAAGAATAATCCTCTGGAGGAGAAGCTGAAGGCATAGATTCTTCAGCATCAGAATCCTCATAGGGGGGAAGAGAATATTCCTGATCAGAAGAGGAATCAGGAGAAATAGAAATCTAATCTGAAGATTCATAGTCAGTTTCTTGCCTAGGCCTCTTATCAGGAGGGGGATGGGAACCCCTCATCAAGGTAATTAAGTCTTCGGCCATTTTGAGCATCTGTTTTTTGGGCATAGAGGCCTGTCCACGTGGCTCTTGGGTTGGTTTCTTTGCTTTAGAAGGTGCTTTAGCATTTTCCTTTGAAACTGAGGTTGGTTTAATGTAAAGATGTTTAGGTCTGAATACACCCTCAGAAGCCGGTGCCTGCTCAGCGGCTCCGGACCCATCTGAAGGAATAGTATCCGAGGCTCCAATACCTTGAGTTTCCAGTGGCATGGCCGACTCCATGTGGGAGTCGGTAGCGACCTGCAACTCTAAAGTAGTGGGCGTCAGGGGCTGCAAAAGTGCCTCACTGAGAACCGGCGAACCGGCGACTGGCTTAGGAGAAGCTTCGGTTTTGGGTCTCGGTTGTCTATCTCTCTCCATTTCTTTGCGTTTTTTGTGAACTCCGGTAGTCAGATGGCTATCCGACAACATTTCTGGATAATTAAACCAGCATCCAAAATAGTTTACAGCAAAATCATACCAACGCTTAATAGTGTGTTGGTTAAATCTAGCACAAAACCGACAACCAGAAACGTTGTGATTAGGGCCTAGGCAAGGAATACAGTAAGAATGAAAGTCCTTATGAGGTATTTGCTTTCCACACGAAATAAAATTATTTACTTTTTCTGACATCGGTCTGGAGCAAGAAAAAAGTTTCCCCAATGGGGTACTTAACTTTATTGAAAACTTTGGATCTGAAACTCGAACATGAAAATCTCAGGAGTCGGCCGACCGGCACTTGCGAACTGCTTCTGCTTCGGGCACCGCGCGGCAAAAAAGACTAAAGAAATAATGGCGTCGGCTGCATCTTTTATACCCCTGACGACCTGACGTCATGGAAGGGGCAACAGAAGCTGACGCAGGACCCAGGACTTTAGAATTCAGGCCGACTGAGGACAACCTGCCAGCAGGATTCCCCAAATCTAATGACTGCAACAGTGAAACACGAAGAACATGTAGTCAATACTAATTTTATTCTGTTTGTACCCCTGACTGCCCTCCTGGGGTGGGGGGGGGGGCAGACATCCTGATGAGAGTTAATTATGTTCTAAAGAAAAATCCTCCCCATAATACACTGCAAGTCCGCTTTATCTGAGATTACAGTGCCCATAGCTGGACTGTCTCATTAGAATTCCATTCACTTATAATGGAAGAACAGAGATATGAAGCTATTTTTCAGAGGACTCAGTAACGCATTATTTATTTATTTATATTTGTTGACCGGGAGTGTCCGACTGGACGTAGGTCCATTTTCAGCGGAGGCCCGGGGAGAAAAGCTCCACAGTTAAAATAAATAGACAGTAGTTACATTGGATTACATAGCGATTAACAATTTACATAGCAATTACTTACAACATAGTTACACATGAAGAACATAGTACATCAGTAGACAACTAGAATCTTTATCTGTGAAGTACATAACAGACATTAACAAATGTTAAAATAAGAAGTTCCTGCTGTACAAGTACTAGGCTTATGAGCATTTGAGCTTGCTATAATCAAGGTAGTTAGTGGAGTGGAAAGAAAGGTAGTGGTTGGATGGGGTGGGTGATATTAGAGTGGGAGTTGCAAGGGCATAGCCAGCATGTTTTTAGGTGCACTTTTAGTAAAGTTTTGAAGTGGGTGCATGATGGTACGGAGGTAATTGTGGGTGGGAGGGAGTTCCATAATTTGGCTATGGTGCAAGAGAATAGTGCTTCACCAGCAGAGTTATTGGCTTTAGTGATCTGCAAGTGATTTTTGTTGCTGGATCTTAGTGGTCTGGTGGTGCGATAGGGTTGGAGTAGATTCTGGAGGGATGGGACCAGTGTTGCCAGATTTCCAGCCCCGCAGGTAGGGATGAAAAAAAAAAACAGAAGGTCTCTCACGGCAAGTGAAGACCCAAAAAAAAAGGTCTTCACGGCAAGTGAACACAGTTCCACATTAAAGAACTGAGTTCACTCAGTAGCTCTGCACTAAACACGGAGCTTCTTGTGTTTAATGCATTGCAGTTCCGCATTCAACACAAGTAGCCCCGTGTTTAGCGAATTTTGATTGGCCCGTATACCGGCATATGGGCCAATCAAAAATCGCTAAACACGGAGCTTCTTGTGTTTAATGCGGAACACAAGAAGCTCCGTGTTTAGCAATTTTTGATTGGCCCGGTATACGGGACAATCAAAAAAAAAAAAAAAACAAACAAAGCGGAGGCTGGCCGGGATTTAAACCGGCAGGGCGGGACTCGGGATCAGGCTGCTGTTCTCGGGACAGTCTCGCCCAAATAGGGATATCAGGCAACCCTGGATGGGACATTTAGTGGATCGTTTACTAGTTTGTGGGCGAGTGAGAGTTGATACCATTGAAGGAGGTGAGGGAGTTCAAGCCAGCCCAGTTCAGCAAGTGAGAGACAGTGGTGACTACGCCTTTTAAAAATGTGTTTGCTGCTGAAGTGCGTTACACATTCTGTGAAAAAGGCTGCCGAAACCAGCAGGTCTTTGCTGAGTTAACAGCCTTTTTTTAGACATTTAACTTTGATCTGCTTCAGTTCCTTCTACAGTTACTCCTCCCATATTCAAACCTCCTGCTAGCAAGAGTATCACATTTCCCACCCTGCAAAGTTCATCTACTTAGTCAGCTTTGCAGGACAATACACAAACAGATTTGCTTGCAGTCTGTCTGGTGTGTCAGTAAAAGTGTTCCCTCATCTCTCTCCTTACTCCTATCATCTGAATAGCACTTCTACAGTAAATCATGTTACAAAAAAAATGCTTTTTAGCAATCCTTGACATAAAGGTGTTTTAAGTATTCCTCTAAACATGCCTGTAACATAAACAGATTACAATTCATCTCGGCCACTGCCAGATGGCCTCTGTCTGCAAAAAATACTCATTTCATAAGGAATATCAGTATTTGCCTTACATAAACTTTCAGTCTTCTGCCTTGTTACCCTTTATGCATACCACTGATGTCTCGTTATATTGGTGTGTACTAATGCTATTGTCTGCACATATTCATTGGTGTTATATGTTTTTTTTTTATTCAAATTAAATTATTTCCTTCATGCTATGCAGTGCCTACTCTTACTGTTGTGAACAGTGTGCATACTGTTCTTCCTCAATGTCAAGATTGTTGTCCATTGCAAGCTGCCAGTACAAGATTTTCTATTCAATGATATCCGAAATGTCATACATTTCCTCAAGAAGCTAGATAAACCAGACTACCTCCAACAATATGTTTCATACCACAGTCATTTTTTTATGTAAATGATGCATTTCTATAAACATATGAATATACTTCATAAAGCAGGGATCAAGCATGAAAAGCCATTTAGCTATGAACATCAATGAAGCAAATGTGATGGACAGCACTTAGTAGGATTATACATAAACATCAACTCATATGTACCATAGGGATGGGCTATGGCTTCAGAAAAAAACAAAAGGGTGCAAAGGTCAAACTTTGGGTGTTGAATAGCTGTTTTGTAACATAAAAGTACAGACAAGCCAGCTAATAGGTAGGTACTAGGCTATCGGCCCTAGGGCCTACACAAGCCTAGCCAAAAAGGTACCTTTGCTTTCATCACCCAAGAAAATTATTTTCCTGTGCCCCTGTTGAGCAGAGCCACAGAGGTAATCTCCGGGGTGAATTTCCTATTTCCCATCCAGTCATCAAGATTTTTCTTGAAGAGTGCTAACGAGGAGCTTTGTTTGATATAGATAGGTAGTTTGTTCCAGAGAATGGGAAGTCTCTGGGACAGGAATTTATCCCTCCAGCATGTTCCGTTTATTGTGGTTTAGGTAACTAGAGCGTGTAGCTCGGAGGGACTGAAATTTCTTTAAGTGGAGCATGTCTAACAGCTCTGGGTTTGACATAGCTTTGTATGTTAGGCATAGATCGCCTCCGAGTAGGCGATATGTGACGGAGTAAAGCTGGAGTTTTTTGGGACAGTCTGCGTAGGGCATAAGTTTGAGGCCGGTAATCCTTTTTGTGATGTATTTCTGCGGCCTTTCCAGTTGTTGTAGATGTCTTCTGAGGTACATACCAAAAGGGGCGTTCATAGGTTCATAGGTTCATACTAGGCTATCTGCCCTAGGGCATTTATAAGCCTAGCCAGAATGTGTTTGGCTTTCACCACCCATTTTAAATTTATTTTGCTATGCCCTTTTTCGAGGTTAGTATACTGTGCCACTGTCTAACAGTGGCACAGAAGTGATACCCGGGGTAAACCTACGATCTCCCATCCACTCATCAAGATTCCTCTTGAAGAGAGTCAATGAGGGACTCTGCCTAACCTGGACTGGGATTTTATTCCAGAGTGAAGGGAGCCTCTGGGTTATGAATCTGTCCCTCCAGCATGTCCTATTTATTTCAGTGCTGAGGTTCAAGTCTCTCGAGCGCGTAGCTCAATGGGATTTGGATTTTCTGAGGTGCAGCATGTCCATTAATTCTGGGTTGGACATGGCTTTATAAGTCAGGCACAGATTACCTCTGAACAGGCGGTATGCCACTGAGTAGAGCTGGAGTTTCTTTAACCGGGCAGCATATGGCATCTGTTTGAGCCCTTTGATCCTCTTGGTGAGGTACTTTTGGGGTCTTTCCAGTTGCTGCAGGTGTCTGGTAAGGTACATCCCAAAAGGGGCATTCTACTCAATTATGGGCCTGATGAGGGATGAGTAAAGAGGCACGATGACCTCCCCTGATCTAGATGTGAATCCCTTCATGATTAGGTGGGCTATATAAAATGTTTTTCTAACCACTTTGGCCACGTGGTTGTCAAATGAGAGATTGCTATCAACTTGGGTCCCCAGGTCCCTAATTACTTCTTCTGTACTTAATGGATTACCACCTATGTGGTAATTTGTGGGCACTTTGTTTTTGCCAAAGGGATGACTATACACTTTTGGCATTTAGCTTGAGGCCATGGCTCTGGCACCAGTTGTCTGTTTCTATGAGGCCCTTTTGGAGGATGCTTGTGTCGGCTGGAGAGTCGATTATGGCGCCCAGTTTGCAGTCATCTGCGAACTTGGTCAGCCACAGTCCTTCCGTGTTGGCCTGTACCTCCGAGAAATATATACCGAACAAGAGAGGTCCCAGGACTGAGCCTTGTGGGACACCACTTGTAACTGGTTTGGAGTATGACATGGCTCCAGCAATTCTAACCATGTGGGTTCTGTCCTTGAGCCAGTTTGCAATCCATCTAGTGACATAGGGGTTTATATTTAAGCTGGTGAGCTTATCTATAATGCCCGAGTGGGGTATTGTATCGAAGGCTTTTCGAGGTCCAGGTAGGCTGTGTGGACCACCTTCCCCTCGTCAATGGCCTTGGTGACTGTTTCAAAGAAATCAACCAGGTTTAAGAGGCAGGATCTGCCCTTAACAAAGCCGAACTGGGTAGGATCCAGTGTCTGTAGGTCCCCAATATCTTTATTTATGAGGTCCATGATGATCCTTTCCATAGCTTTGCAGACCAAGCTAGTCAGGCTTATGGGGCGATAGTTTCCAGGATCCGTTGAGGCACCACCTTTATGGAGAGGGACCACTGTTGCTGTACTCCACTCTTTGGGTACATATCCTGTAGTAAGGCTGAGATTGAACAGTAGTTTTATGTTTGGGTTTAGCTCTTCTTGGAGTTCATGTAGGATGCAGCCCAGGACACCGTCTGGCCCCATTGATGCTGTGTTTTTTGCTTTGGAGAGGGCGGCTCTTACCTGAGCATCTGAGATGTCGGGGGGCAGCACTCTGCTGGAATAGATATTTTCCCTTTTGGTGGTGGGGGGGGGAGAAGTTTGCGCTGAACCTGTCAGCTAGGATGTTGGCAATGTCTGTGGGTTCAGTGTATTTTTTGTCATTTTGGATTAATTATGAGCACATCTGGGAATTACCACCCAGGTTCCTAACATAACTAAAGAAAGCCTTGTGATTATCCTTAGTGTCCTGTGCAATTTTTCTCTCGATGCTGGCCTTAGACAATTTTATGAGTGCCCGTAGTTTTTTGCTAATACTGATCAGAGATGCCTTCCCTTTTTGGGATTTTGCTCCATCATTTAGTAGCTTCCTCCTTCTATTGTATAGTCTGTTTATGGCTGGGGTCCACCAGACAGGACGTCTGCCTTTGGAGGATTGGGTCTTGGTTTTATTTGGGATCGCGTGATCCATGCATTCCTGAAGGTGTTCATAAAATGCGTTTATAAAGGATTCTGTGGTCTGGGCCGTATTTTCCACAGGCCCGGGGGCTTTGAAGGATTCCACCTCGGTTTTGAGGAGTGTGAAATTTGTTTTAGAGAAGTTTTTCACTGTGGTTTTCTGGACAGGGGGTGGGGTCGGGATGTGAATATCCAGTGAGATTAGTTTATGGTCTGATCCTACCAGTGAGGGATACACTTCTGGTCTGGAGCATAGAGTCCCCATGTTGGTGATGATCAGGTCCAGTATGTTTTCCCCTCTTGTGGGAGTGGTAACATGTTGTTCCATAGCATTTGAGTTTATAAATTCTAGGAACCTTTGGGCTAGGGTGTTGGAGCTAGAGTAATGCTCCCAGTCTATGTTTGGGTAGCTGAAGTCGCCCAATATAATGGTGTTTGGAGAGACCTTCATATTTTCCAGTGTTCTCAGGAAGGCCGAGCGGGGTTCCTGGGTTTGGGAGGGTGGTCTGTAGCAGACTATAAACTGGAAGGCAGTTTTACCCACTGTTAGTTGCACATGGATAGTCTCTGATGCTTCGTGCTTTGCCACCAACCTGGAGGTGTGGGTATCTTTGATGAATATCGATACTCCCCCTCCTTTTGTGGTTCGGTCCAAGTTTTAGGGCCGAAAAGCATGGTATGAGGTATAACCTGGTAGTGCTGGGGTGCTCTCGGGAGCCCTGAACCAGGTTTCTGTTACTGCACAGATATCGATGTTCTCCATGCTAAGGAGAGTTTCAAGTGCGTGCATCTTGAGGTTTAGACTTCTGGCGTTGAGTAGCATTACTCTTAGTATCTTATCCCTTGTGATACCTATGGAGGTGGGTTTGTCTTTTGAGCCTTGCCTAAAAAAGGCACTATGGAGGTAGCAAGAGCCTTTGCCAATATCCAAAAGCCCAGGGGTGACCGGTGCAAGCCGTCCCTAGTGAAGCATCGTGGCTTGTCGAGCATATCATCCCAAGCTGACAGGCATTGGATCCCCTTTGAATGACATCAGTACTTAAGCCAGTTGTTGAAATTGATCATCTTGTCTTCATATTGTGGCATCATTCTTGGTGAGGGTAAGATGCTACTCAAGGTCAGGGTCATACCGGCCTGGGCTACATGCTCAGAGAGCTCCTTTATGTCTCTTTTCATGTAGTCCAGGGAGGTATGTCTCAGGTCATTCACACCAGCATGGACAATGACAGAGTCATATTTGTACTTGCCTTGGAGTGACCTGAGTGCTTGTGTTATGTGGCGGATCCTAGCGCCCGACAGGCTGCTCACCATGACCCTCTCCTTGTTCAGTCTGGTGAGCGGGACATCAGTGTGCCTGACAATAGAGTCACCTATTACAAGTGTATCAGGTGTGTTGTTTAGTCTTAAGGGCTGTGACTGTTCGGCACACTGGCTTTGTGAGATATGTGTTGCACGTGTTTTGTTTTGGGGTAGTGGTTGCTTGGGTGTCTGCTTTGGAGGTCTCTGCTGCTTAGGCAGATCTTTATTTAGAGCCTCCGAGTATGTTTTTGTGTGATTATGTGTTTGGTTTGCTGTCGTGGAAGGTCTATGTGAGACTGGAAATGTAGTGAGTGTGGTTTCCTTCTCCTCCTGACTGGTTATGCCAGTACTGAGTTCATAGGTTCATACTAGGCTATCTGCCCTAGGGCATTTATAAGCCTAGCCCAAAGTTCTGTGGCTTTCACCACCCCTTAAGTTTGAAAGGTACTGTGCCCATTAGTTTACCGTGCCTCTGTCCAGCAGTGACACTGAGGTGATCCCCGGGGTAAACCTGCGATCTCCCATCCATTGGTCAAGATTTCTCTTGAACAGGGCCAGCAAGGTGCTCTGCCTCACATGTACCGGGATTTTGTTCCACAGCATAGGGAGTCTCTGGGTGATGAATCTGTCCATCCAGCACGTCCTATTTATAACTGTGTTAAGGTTTAAGTCTCTTCCTCTTGTATTTCTTGTGGATTTAGATTTTTTGAGGTGGAGCATGTCCATCAATTCCGGGTTTGACATGGCCTTGTATGTTAGGCACAGGTCACCTCTGAGCAGACGGTATGCAACCGAATAGAGCTGGAGTTCCTTCAGTCGGGCAGCATAAGACATATTTTTGAGACCCTTTATCCTTTTTGTGAGGAACTTTTGGGGCCTTTCCAATTGCTGCAGGTGTCGGGTACGATGCATTACGAATGGGGCATTGTACTCAATCATTGGTCTGATGAGTGATGAGTACAGGGGAACAATGACCTCCCTTGATCTAGATGTGAATCCCTTCATGATAAGGTGTGCAATGTAGAAGGTTTTCCTAACTACCTTGGCAACGTGGGTGTCAAATGAAAGGTTACTGTCAACCTGGGTCCCCAGATCCCGGATAACCTCTTCTGTGCTTAGTGGATTGCCACCTATATGGTAGCTAGGGGTAACCTTGTTTTTCCCGAAGGGTATGACTATGCATTTTTTGGCGTTTAACTTTAGGCCATGGCTCTGGCACCAGTTATCCGTTTCTATGAGACCCTTCTGGAGGATATCTGTGTCTGATGTGTTTTCAACTATGGCACCCAGTTTGCAGTCATCTGCAAACTTAGTCAGCCATAATCCTCCTGTGTTTGCCTGTACTTCTGAAAAGTAGATGCCGAACAAGAGGGGGCCTAGGACTGAGCCCTGTGGGACACCACTTGTGACCGGCTTGGAGTCTGACATGGCGCCAGCCACTCTGACCCTGTGGGTTCTGTCACTTAGCCAGTTTGCAACCCATCTTGTGACGTATGGGTTTACATTTAAGTTGGTGAGTTTTTCTATGATACCCGAGTGGGGTATTGTGTCGAAAGCTTTTGCAAGGTCAAGGTAGGCTGTGTGGACTGCCTTCCCCTCATCAATGGCCTTGGTGACTGTTTCAAAAAAATCAACCAAGTTTAAAAGGCATGATCTGCCCTTGACAAAGCCAAACTGAGTTGGATCCAATGTCTGTAAGTCCCCTATGTCTTTATTTATGAGTTCCATTATGATCCTCTCCATAGATTTGCAGACTAGGCTGGTCAAGCTGATGGGGCGGTAATTACCAGGGTCAGTGGAGGCACCGCCTTTGTGAAGTGGGACCACAGTTGCCGTACGCCACTCCTTGGGTACGTATCCTGAGGTGAGGCTAAGATTAAACAGCTGCCCTAACAGCGGGTTTAATTCCTCATTGAGTTCGTGGAGCACACAACCAGGGACACCATCTGGTCCCATAGATGCTGTGTATTTTGCCTTGGAGAGAGCAGTTTTCACCTGAGCATTTGAGATGTGTGGGAGGCTACAATCCGCTGGGATAGATATCTCTCCTTTGGGATTTGCACTGAACCTGTCAGCCAGTATGTTGGCAATGTCTGTTGGTTCAGTGATTTTTACATCATTTTGAACTAATTCTGAGCATATCTGGGAGTTTCCTCCCAGGTTTCTAACATAGCTAAAAAAGGCCTTATGATTGTCTTTTGAGTCCTTAGCGACTTTTCTTTCAAAATTTGCCTTGGATGATTTTATGAGCGATCGTAGTTTTTTACTTATAGTGATCAAGGGTGTCTTCCCTTTTAAGGATTTTGCTCTATCTTGTAGTAGCTTTCTCCTTTTATTGTAGAGCTTGTTAATGGCTGGGGTCCACCAGACTGGGCGCTTGCCTTTGGTGCAAAGGGTCTTTGTTTTGTTTGGGATTGCCTGATCCATGCAGTCCTGGAGGTGCTGATAGAAGGCATTTGTAAGTGATTCAGCTGTTTGGGTAATGGTTTCCGCTGGCTCGGGGGCCTTGAAGGAAACCACACCAGTCTTAAGAAGTGTGAAGTTGGCTTTTGAGAAGTTCTTCACTGTGGTCTTTTTTATCTGGGGTGGGGGCGGGATGTGGACTTCCAGTGAGATTAGTTTATGATCTGATCTCACCAATGAGGGGTACACCTCTGGTGCTGAACATTGTGTCCCCATGTTCGTGATGATGAGATCTAGTATGTTTTCTCCTCTTGTGGGGATGGTGACTAGTTGTTCCATGGCATTTGAGTTTATGAACTCCAGGAACCTTTGGGCTAGAGTGTTGGGGCTTGAGTAATGATCCCAGTCTATATTCGGGTAGTTGAAATCACCTAATATGATGGTGTTTGGAGATACATTTATCCCCTCGAGTGTTTTCAGGAAAGCTGTGTGATGTTCCTGAGTTTGAGAGGGTGGCCTGTAACATGCTACAAATTGCAGAGCAGTCTTTCCTACGGTTACTTGCACCTGGATGGTCTCCGATGCTTCGTACGTTGCCACCAACCTGGAGGTGTGGGTATCCTTGATGAATATGGATACCCCCCCTCCTTTCTTGGTGTGGTCCGGATTTTGGGGCCGGAACGCATGATATGAGGTAAAACCTGATAGTGCCGGGGTGCTCTCAGGAGCCTTGAACCAGGTTTCAGTCACAGCACAGACATCAATGTCCTCCATACTGAGAAGGGCTTGAAAAGTGCATCTTGAGGTTTAGACTTCTGGCATTGAGCAGCATTACCCTTAGTTTATTTTCTTTTTTGTGTTCTAGGGTGGTAGGTTTAGAATTTGAGCCTTGCCTAAAAAAGGCACTATGGGGGTGGCAAGAGCCTTTCCCAATATCCGGAAGCCCAGGGGTGACAGGTGCAAGCAGGCTTGTCCAGCATGTCATCCCAGGCAGACAGACATTGGATCCCCTTTGAATGACACCAGAGATTAAGCCAATTATTAAAGCTGATCATCTTGTCTCTGTATTGTGGCATCATTCTTGGTGAAGGTAGGATACTGCTCAGGGTCAGGGTCATACCTGCCTGGACTACATAATCAGAGAGCTCCTCTATGTCTCTTTTCATGTAGTCCAGGGAGTTACATCTCAGGTCATTCACACCAGCATGGACAATGACCGAGTCATACTTGTACTTGCTGTTGAGTGACCTGAGTTGCTTGCGTTATGTGGTGGATTCTAGCGCCCGACAGGCAGCTTACTGTGACCTTCTCCTTACTCAATCTGGTGAGTGGGATGTCAGTGTGTCTGACTATGGAGTCACCTATGACAAGTGTGTCTGGCATTGTGTTTGGCCTTAAGGGCTGTGACTGTTTGGCACACTGACTTAGTGGTCTATGTGTTTGTTGCATGTGTTGTGTCATGAGGTGGCAGTTGTTTGGGTGTCTGCTTTGGTGGCCTCTGCTGTTTTGGTAGATTTTTGATCAGAGCCTTCGAGTATGTCTTTGTGTGTTTATGTGTATGATTTGAAGTTGTGATAGTACTATGTGAGACTGGGTTTGTGGTGTGTGTGGTTTCCTTCTCCTCCTGTCTGGTCTTGCCAGTCTTATTGTTGAGAGAGCTCGGCCTCCAGTTTGGCTATATAGTTGCATCTCTCGCATGTATTTGTGTTTTGTGGGAGAAGGATAGGGTTGTCTGTGTACATGAGGCAATTGTAACATTGCCTCAATATTCCCAGATTCACCAGCTGGGCAGGAGAGGATGCTAGCAACTGACCCCTCGACATGCTAGAAGGAGAGGACAAAGAAAGTACAGTTTTGTACCTACCATAAATGTAGATGTCCGAGAGGTATGCATCTGCAGTCCTAACAAATGGGTTGTCCTGGCCTCAGGCAGCCCTTCGGTCGGCCGGATTCCAAAGTCTGGATCTGGCCTCGGCTGATGTCGCACTTCACCCGACGTCATAGCTGCAGTTCTTCGGGTATAAAGGCATCAGCCGATGCCATTTTCCTCAGTGTTTCTTGCCCCAGATGCCAGGTGCCCTCTAGGAAGGCTAAATTTGGATAAATGCAAATGTTTCCAAACAATAGAGAGCAAATAGAAATAAACATGTATATACATATATACAAACAAATACACCATAATAGATTCCCCCAGCTAGCTACAAGATGGGCAAATACCCTAGGAGTACCACAGAGGGGAAGGAGGGTGGGTAATCCTGACTGCAGATGCATACCTCTCGGACATCTACATTTATGGTAGGTACAAAACTGTACTATGTCCTTCAAGGATGCATCTGCAGTCCTAACAAATGGGTAGAATACCATAGCCAAACTGGGGGAGGAGGCACTAAGGAGGCACTAAGAGTTTTATGGTGTAGTTAAGATCCCTTGCAAAACAGCAGTGGCAAAACCTGCTCGGGATCTGGAGTATAAAGGCAGATTATAATGCTTGGCAAATGTATGCACAGAGCTCCAAGTAGCAGCCTCTAAAATGTCTTTGGTAGCCACTCCTCGTAAGAAAGCTGTAGTAGTGGCTGTAGCCCTTGTGGAGTGAGGTCTGATGTTTTCTGGAGTTGCCTTTCCATGAAAAGAGTAACAAAATCTAATGCAATTTCCTATCCATTTTGAGATTGTCTGTTTTGAAATTGCTTTTCCTTCCATTCCTGTTGCATATGCTACCAGAAGCTGGTCAGTTTTTCTATTGTTCTTGGTTCTGTCCAGGTAGTAGCGCAATTGTCTGTGTACATCCAAGGTATGCAGCAATCTTTCCCCCCTGTTCTGCGGGTTGGGGAAGAATGTTGGTAGGTGTATTGCTTGGTTTAATGATACCCTGGAGACCACCTTTGGCATAAAGGTAGGATTAGTTCTCATGGACACTCTATCCTGATGGAAGATAAGGAAGGGCTGTACTGCCATTAATGCCTGTAATTCAGAAACCCTTCTAGCTGAAGTGATTGCAAGCAGGAATGCAGTTTTCCAAGATAAGTACTGTAATTCTGCTGTTGCTGCTGGTTCAAAAGGGGGTAGTGTCAATTTTTCTAACACAAAGTTCAAGTCCCAAGTAGGCAATGGTGGTTTCCTTGGTGGCTTTACATTTTTAATTCCTCTGAGAAACTGCCTGAGTAGAGGTTGAGAAAAGACTGGAGGATCCATGTTGTATTCTGCTGAAATTGCTGATGCATGAATCTTAATGGAGGAGTAAGACAGACCATTGTGGAAAAGCTCTGCTAAGTATTCCAGGATGTTAGCTATGTTTGGCAGTGATGCCTCCACTCCTTTTGTTGCACTCCAAATGAGATATCTTTTCCATTTTGCTGAATAAGTTTTCCTTGTTGAGGGTCTGCGAGCCTCCAAGATAATGTCTTTAACCCTTTGAGATAAATCTGGGTTATTTTTCCTTATGTAATGTTCCAAGCAGCTAGCTGCAGTGTTTTCAAGTTTGGATGCAGGATTTTGAATTTGTTCTGTGTTAGCAGTAGAGGCAGTAGGGGTAGAGGCCATGCGTGTTCCCGGGACATACTCCTCAGTAGCGGGTACCAATGTTGCCTCAGCCAATCTGGAGCAATCAAGATGATCCTCGGGTGATCTTCTTTGATCTTCAGTAGCACTTTGTGCATCAAAGGAAGAGGTGGGAATGCATATGCTGTCAGGTTTTCCCAACTGAAGGATAGGGAGTCCATCTTCCAAGCAAGTGGGTGGTATGTCCTTGTGCAGAATTTTTCCAATTGGTGGTTGTGTGGGGATGCGAACAGGTCTATTTCTGGTTGTCCCCATTTCCTTGTGATGGTTTTGAAGATGTCTGGATGCAGCATCCATTCGTGGGCATCCGTGGTGGTTCTGCTTAAGATGTCTGCCAGTATATTTTCTTTTCCTGGCACAAATATGGCTTGGAGCTGAATGTTGAGGCTCAGGGCCACATTCCAGAGGTCCATTGCCATCCGGCACAGAGGATATGAATGTGTGCCTCCCTGTTTGTTGATATACCACATAACTGTGGTGTTGTCCGTCCTTATCAGCAAATGACCCTGTTGAAGAAATGGTCTGAATGTCTGAATTGCCTGTTTTACTGCCAGCATCTTTTTGGTTTATGTGTAGGTTCATCTGGTCTTGAGTCCATAAGCCTTGTATGCACTTGTCCACCATGTGTGACCCCCAACCGAGGTCTGAGGCGTCCGTGGTGATAGTCTGGCTTGGGTGAGGCCTGTGGAAGGGCAGCCCTTTGTTCAATTGACAGGCCTGGGCCCACCACTGGAATTCTTGCTTCAGGCATGGAATTATTGGAATTTGGGTTTCTAGGCTGTGCTTGTGCTGAGACCATAAATTCCTCAGGTACCATTGTAACTTCCTCATATGTAGTCTGGCATGTGGAATTAATATTATGCAGGATGCCATGTAACCCAAGGCTTGCAGGATTTTCCTTGCTGTAAGCTGGTTCTGCGTTGTTAATGCCATGAAACAGAGTGGTAGCTGCTTCTGTTTTTTTGCTGTGAGGAATGCCATCTGGTTTAATGTGTCCAGTTCTGCACCCAGGAAGGTTATCCTTTGGGATGGTATCAGCCTTGACTTTTTTGTGTTGACTGTGTATCCCAGGGCTTGCAGCAGGTGAATAACCTTTTCAAATCTTTTGTTAATTTGTCTTTGCTGTCCGCTTGTAACAGGCAGTCGTCCAGGTATGGATAAATTTGAATTCCTGAAGCCTGCAATGAGCAATTACTGATGCCAGGCATTTCGTGAATACTCTGGGCAGTAGATAAGCCAAAAGGCAATGCTGAGAATTGATCATGCTCTGATCCTGCAAGAAATCTGAGGTATCTTCTGCAATTTGGTCGTATGGGGACGTGCAGGTATGCCTCCTTGAGATCCAGAGTCACCAGCCAAGACTCCTTGCCCAGCATGGGAAGAAGCTGCTGTAGGGTCAGCATCTTGAATTTTGGAACAATGAGATATGTGTTCAGAGCGGACAGGTCGAGAATAGGTCTCCATTGATTTTCCTTTCTTGGCACCAGGAAAAGTCTGGAGTAAAATCCTTGCCCTTGTTCCATAGACGGTACCTTTTCTATAGCTCTCATCCTTATTAAGTGGTCTATTTGTTGTAGAGCATTTGTCTTTTGATTTGGAGGTAGGTTTGGCATTCCTCTCTTCCTTGGTAGAGTATGGAAGTGAAACCTGTAACCTTTGTCTATTGTCTGTAAAATCCATTTGTCTCCTGTAATGTAATGCCAGTTTACTGAAAATAAGGCTAACTTTCCGCCTAAGGGTGCTTCTAGTTGTTCCCTGGTAGGCGGTTTCAGAGCCAAGTCACTGTGATTGTCCTGTGGAAGTGGTAGTGGTTGGATCTGTGGCAGTACTCGCTGGTTGTTAGGCTGCCACTGGCGTCCCGGTAGGCACCTCTGGATTGACCTCTGCCTCTTGGGCGTATTCCTGCCTCTCTGTGCTCTGGTGGTGTCTGGAAAGGACCAATTCTTGGAAGGCCAGTTCCTACTAAACCTTGGTGGCTGGACCTGTAAGAAATCCTTGACTGTCTGGACAGATTTTGCTTTCTCTTCCACCTTCTTCAGCACTTGCTGTGCAGGGGAGCCAAACAAATTGTGCTTATCCATGGGAGCATCTAGGAGCTTTGATTTTACATGGTCTGGTAAGGACTGCTCTTTTAACCATGCATGCCTTCTGATCACTGTACCAGTCATAGCTGATCTAAAGGAAGCCTCCAGTGCATCATAGCCGCATTTTAAGGAATGATTACTGACCTGCTGAATGTTATGTACCATTTCTAGAAGAGACTTTCGGTCCAAAGGTTCAGGCGAGGACAGTTTTTTAGTTAACTGATCTAACATAAATTCCTGATACTGAATCATGTGGAATTGACAGTTTAAGGCCCTAGCCGAAAGAGTAGCAGAAGTATAAACTTTTTTACCCCATCTCTCTAAGGCCCTAGATTCCCTTTCAGAGGGGAGGGGGTTTTTGGCAGAGGTAGCTGCTACAGCCTTGGGGCCCTGTGAAATAGTTTCAGGATCTGCAAAAGGAGCCTTATACAAGTGATAATGTGTGTCCGAACCCTGTAGTATCTGTCGGGCTTAGCAGGGGCCGGAGGAAGTGAATCAGGAGCAGTACAAGCATCATTAAATGCATCATCCACAACTGTAAGTACTGGAGGAATGGCTAAAGGCCTATGCTGTGGCAAATGCAAGAGGTCCTAAGCCTTTTCCTAGAGTCTGAAAAATCCTGGCCCTGCCATTGAAATTGTTCCCTCATAGCATGCAAGGTTTCCCCAAAAGAAAATTCCTCAGGAGGAGAGGCAGAAGGAATGGAGTCTTCTGCATCAGAGTCCTCATATGGAGAATAAGGGCCCTCAGGAGGGTTTGTATTTTCTGAATCATCTGAGGAGTAATCAGTAGAAACTGGCTCAGGGGGCTCTGCTCTAGGCCTCTTCTCTGGAGGGGGGTGAGAGGCCCTGTCAGGGTGAGACTGGGTTCCCCTGATCAAAGAAATGAGATCCTCTGCTAGACTAAGCATTTGAGTACTAGAGCTAGGCCTGTGAGAGGGGGCTTTAGTAGGCACGGCCTTTGAAGATTTGGCTGCTTTAGCCCTGGCAAAAGCCTTAATTGACATGGATGCAGGGGGCCTAGCAGCTCCACGTGCAGGAGTAGATACATCTAGGGGGATAGTATCTGATAAATCCTGAGAAACTGTAAGAGCAGGTGGAATTTCAGTAGCAGATTCAGCCATGCTGGAAGAGGCCTCGGTAGTAGGAGGCATGCTTTCGGCCGAAGGAATAACCGCAGACTCTGTTTCAGCCGAAACCGAGACACTCGCGGTTGGCTTAACCGCGGTTTCAGTCCTTTTCCTTACGCTTTTTAGCTAAATGTGAAGTCGGAGTCTCCGACGGCATGATATAAGCAAAAGCGGAGCCGAAAAACTCCTCTGCAAACTCCGACCGACGTCTAAGTGTCCGTCGGTTGAAGGAAGCACAGGCTAGACAAGCTGCTACGTCGTGGTCTGGGCCTAAACAAGGTAGGCAGTAAGAGTGGAAATCTTTATGAGGTATTTGTTTCCCACAAGTTAAACAGTTATTCACTTTTTCTGACATCGGCTGAGGCAAGAAAGAGTCCCCAACGGGGTACTTAGCTTTTTAGAAGTCTTCGTAGTAGCAATCTCTGGTTCTGACCGACCGGCACTTGCGAACAGCTTCTGCTTCGGGCGCCACGCGGCAAGAAAGACTGAGGAAAATGGCGTCGGCTGATGCCTTTATACCCGAAGAACTGCAGCTATGACGTCGGGTGAAGTGCGACATCAGCCGAGGCCAGATCCAGACTTTGGAATCCGGCCGACCGAAGGGCTGCCTGAGGCCAGGACAACCCATTTGTTAGGACTGCAGATGCATCCTTGAAGGACATCTTTCTGTTAATTGAGTTTGAAAAGACTTCGAGGGATGTGGGTAATTGAAAGAGGGGTTTTAGGCTGGTGGGGTACTATGTATAATAAAAAGTGCTATATCAGAGTAGAAAGTACTTTAGGAGCGAGTGCAAGCTTCCCAGCTACAGAATAGTCTCCTTAGGAATCAAGTATAGCTGGATCTTTCAGATAGAGAATAGGCTGTTTTGGTTAGAAGTAGAGTTCAAGAAGAGCTGTTCTAAGGGAAAAAATGAAGAGTTGACTTTAGGTAGCCTGAATAGTTTAACCCCAACTAACCGCCGCTGCTCTTGTGTGCTCCTGTGGCAACTCCGCGCTAAAGCGCACTTTAGCGTACTTTATAGCAGGGGGTTGAAAAGAGCTGGGAATTGACCCAAAATGGCCAATGGACTACTAGTTTCTGGCTGATACCACTCCAAAATGGACAAATAGGCTGCTCAGTGCTTCCCACTCCCACTGGTAAACAAAGAAGCTTCCTTTCTTCCAAATAAGGATATGGAACAGTTACAGGAACCAAGACAAAGCCCAGAGATCAGCAAACTCTGATACTGGACTATTCTAGTTCAGTAAGGTGGAAAACAAGATATATATATATATATTTTTTTTTCAGAAACAGAGAAGAAAAACAGTCAATAAATGCTTTAAATGCTATAAATCGGCTAGCGCACTTGAGTGTGTAGCCTACAGATACAATTTGCAACAACTGGAAACTTAAAGTGCAAAAAAACAGTTTAGACACAATAAATCAGTTTAAGTGCAGTAGCAAACAGGCGAAAATGCAGTCGCTAGATAGTAAACAGTAGTAAAGCCACAAAAATTATACTTATATCAAGAAAAAGTCACTCTTTTGCCCTCTGCTGCTTGAATCACTCTGCAGGACACCACGAGGAGCTGTTCTGAGTTAATATCAAGCTAAAAAGGCGCGCTTTAGCGTGCTTTATAGCAGGGGGTTGAAAAGAGCTGGGAATTGACCCAAAATGGCCAATGGACTACTAGTTTCTGGCTGATACCACTCCAAAATGGACAAATAGGCTGCTCAGTGCTTCCCACTCCCACTGGTAAACAAAGAAGCTTCCTTTCTTCCAAATAAGGATATGGAACAGTTACAGGAACCAAGACAAAGCCCAGAGATCAGCAAACTCTGATACTGGACTATTCTAGTTCAGTAAGGCGGGAAACAAGAGATATTTTTTTTTTTTTTTTTTCAGAAACAGAGAAGAAAAACAGTCAATAAATGCTTTAAATGCTATAAATCGACTAGCACACTTGAGTGTGTAGCCTACAGATACAATTTGCAACAATTGGAAACTTAAAGTGCAAAAAACAGTTTAGACACAATAAATCAGTTTAAATGCAGTTTTTTTTTTTTTTTTTTTTTTTTTTTCAATAATAATTCTTTATTTTATTTTTTCCAAACAACTAATACAGTACTACCAACTACTTACAATATGTACATGAATGCTTCCAACAGTTACATAGAATCATTATACATACCTATACACTTCTAAAAAAAAAAAATAATGAAGAAAAAAGAACTAGTAACAGTGGCGGCTGGTGACTTCAAATCACAGGGGGGCTGCAGGAGACGCTGAATGGGCGGGGTCAAAGGGAAGGGGTGTGGTCAACCATAAAGGGGAGGAGCTATGCACAAAACCACAAAAACTAACTTTAATTAAATACGCTGCCCTGGGTGGCAAACCATCATTATGAAAGTCCAATCAAGACAAAAATAAGTGTAGAAGAATAAAAATATTTCAATGCATTGGCTGCATGACAGCTTACTTAATATCTAGATGGAAACAAAAGGTTGTGAGGCATGAAAAAATAAATTACTTTTTAAATACATTACTGGAATGCCAGTCAAAATCAAGTATAAGAAAACCAGAAGCACTCAACTCAAACTACTTCTCCTTGCACTGCAGTTCTAATTATAATATATTCAGCTTTATTAAAGTACCAAGCAACATGCTGAAAGTAGAAATCTATGTGATGCCCCACTTGTAAAATGTTTCTTATCCAAAAGACCTGCTGCCTGACGTTTCATGGGGAAAACATGATAAAAGTAAAATGAAAAGCAAACAAGAAACAAGCTCAAGATACATTGCTTAAAGGATTACTGTACAGGTTATGGACCACACATGATTGGCATTCTGTTTAGTTTACGGGTAAAGCCTGTAGAGATGACTGGAAGTCTCCAACAAGTGTAATGAGCTTTTTAAAATAATGGAATCCTGTCCTTTAATACCCAAGGCTTATACATTATCTAGTCAAGTATTCTCTGCATGGCAACAACAGAAAGGCTTTCAATGTTGGCAATTCTTTAACAGTATGCTTATTAAAGCTTACTTGCATCTTACGATGTCAGACAAGCTTACCTTATGGTCATTAAAGCATTGCTACTTAAACACAGAGCAACAGGCACTTTGAGTAATAAGCATAAATCAACAGTACAAAAATATGACAGAAACCAGACCATTCTGCAAAATCAAGGACAGACGAAAAGCCACTGTAGTACTTATGCAGTGTGTCCTCCCCATCCAAGGTAGATACAACTACTCCTTGCCTTGCTTGGACACATCCAGAGTCACTACATGTGGGAGTGGGGTGCAACAAGCATGTCACAATTTGAAATCTCTCTGGCTGACTGTGATGGCCCTGACACATTTGTCATACCTCTCAACTTCAAGAGCAAGAAATCTGGACAAAGCCATACACAGAAGTGGGACAAAGGCACAACAAGAAGGACAATTTTTAAATATTGCTCTAATAAACTTAGAAAGATAATAGAATAGGTCTTGCATTAGTATGAATTTTCTGAAGGGTATAAAATCTGAAACTCAAATGTCTGTCATTTTCTAACTTCAGTCTTTAGTGATTTGTCACTAATTTGCCAAAAACACAATTTTATGAAAATGGACCAAAATGTGATGCAAAATATAAAATAGACACACAATACAGCTTCTACCTGTCAAAGAAGGGACACTTTAATATTAGTACTGCTACCTTGAGCAGCTGACAAAATAAAAGAATCTACATGCATTTCAAGTAATCTATAACTTTGATTATTACAGTTATTTCTTAATTGTAAACCCTCCATGTTTTCTTCCAAAATTGCTATTTTGGGAGGGATTATTAGGGAAGAGCAACATTTTGAGCCAAAAATTGGGGACAGTTGAGAGGTTGGCTATGCCTAATTCTATAAAGCAATTTATTTGCATGTACCTCTCAACCTGTTAATGCAGTAAATCTGAACAAGGCCAAATATATTGGGGCACATATAAACAGTACTAAAATTGCTCTTGTATAAATTGAGACAGTTGATAGAACGGCTCTTACTTTAACATGCATTTTATGAAGGTTATGAAGTCTGAAACTTATTATTTAGTGACTTCTGGCAAATCATTTAGGAATTAAAACTACAAATTTTATGAACAACAAACCAAAATAAGAAGCAAAAATCTATTCATTCTTTGAAAATCTGGACAGTTGGGAGGTATAGTTCAGCTGGGCCTGTCTGAGTTTGCTGCCCTTCCCCTGACAAAATAATGGTTGAACTGGAGCCTCTGCAGCCATTCCAATTAACCATTACTTGGCTATTTCACTCCATTTACCATAAACACTAATGTGCATACTGCTTTACTTCAATGATTGGACTTCATTTGAAAGTTTTATTTTGTATTTTACAGCACAAACATTAAGTAATCTGTTAAACAAAGCAATGCAGTCTCACAATGAAAACTTAGCATTAAAACTTCTCTGCCCTTGAAACTCACATTCATTGAAACAGCATTGAAACCCACATTCAAAGAAAATACATTTTGCCAGTGGCAGATAAAGATTAATTTTGGGCTGTTTTGAATCATAGGCCTTGCATATGAAACATACATGTGCTCTTTGATACACCTTCCTCATTGTACTAAAATTATATTCCTTGTACAATACAGTACACTTGTTAGAGGGTGTTTTAAATTTGTTTTGAACATTTTTCCAGTAAGCAATGAAACAAAACATATGCACCCATAATGGCAAAACTGCCCAGTTGAGAACATTTATCATAAAAAGTCTACTCAGACTTCCACAGTCCACCATTATTAGTAAATATACACAATTCTACAGTCCACCATTATTAGTAAATATGCACAATTCCACAGTCCACCATTATTAGTAAATATGCACAATTCTACAGTCCACCATTATCAGTAAATATGCACAATTCTACAGTGCACCTTTATCAGTAAATATACATAATTCTACAGTCCATATTCAGTGTGTTCAGATCTTGCCATAGCTGTCTACATTAGCACAAAACCTGGGCCGAAGCCAATAATGGGGAATACAGTCCCAAAATAGGGACAAATTTAAAATATTCATCTTATAAACTTAGAAAATTGCTAGAAAAAAGGTTGTGCTACTATGTATTCTGATGAACATGAAGTTTGAAATACAAATGCCGGTCAATTCTACTGAGGACAGAACAAAAACAACTTTCAGCAGAGGGATTAATACTGCAGACACGTCTGTGTAAAATGGCAGGGCATCAGAGCAAATCCACACAAACACAGGCAGGAGATGCAGACTCACACAGAAGCCACCCAACCAAGAATCAAACCAGAAAACCTATAGCTGTGAGGCAACAATACTACCACTGCACCATCAAATCTGCAAGGAATTAAACATTCAGAAACCTGAAGGCTGAAATTCAAATGCCTGTCAATTTTACTGGACAGAACAAAACAATTTTCAGCAGAGATGCAGGGATTAATACTGCAGACACGTCTTTGTAAAATGGCAGGGCACCAGAGCAAATCCACACAAATACAGGGAGGAGATGCAGACAGAAGCCACCCCAACCAAGAATCAAACCAGAAAACCTATAGTTGTGAGGTAACAATACTATCACTGCACCATCAAATCTGCAAGGAATTAAACATTCAGAAACCTGAAGTCTGAAATTCAAATGCCTGTCAATTTTACTGCGGACAGAACAAAAACAATTTTCAGCAGGGATTAAAACTGCAGACACGTCTTTGTAAAATGGCAGGGCACCAGAGCAAATCCACACAAACACATGGAGGAGATGCAGACTCCACACAGAAGCCACCCCAACCAAGAATCAAACCAGAAAACCTATAGCTGTGAGGCAACAATACTACCACTGCACCATCAAATCTGCAAGGAATTAAACATTCAGAAACCTGAAGGCTGAAATTCAAATGCCTGTCAATTTTACTGCGGACAGAACAAAAACAATTTTCAGCAGGGATTAAAACTGCAGACACGTCTTTGTAAAATGGCAGGGCACCAGAGCAAATCCACACAAACACATGGAGGAGATGCAGACTCCACACAGAAGCCACCCCAACCAAGAATCAAACCAGAAAACCTATAGCTGTGAGGCAACAATACTACCACTGCACCATCAAATCTGCAAGGAATTAAACATTCAGAAACCTGAAGGCTGAAATTCAAATGCCTGTCAATTTTACTGCGGACAGAACAAAACAATTTTCAGCAGAGATGCAGGGATTAATACTGCAGACACGTCTTTGTAAAATGGCAGGGCACCAGAGCAAATCCACACAAATACAGGGAGGAGATGCAGACAGAAGCCACCCCAACCAAGAATCAAACCAGAAAACCTATAGTTGTGAGGTAACAATACTATCACTGCACCATCAATTATACAAGGAGTTAAACATTCAGAAACCTGAAGTCTGAAATTCAAATGCCTGTCAATTTTACTGGACAGAACAAAACAATTTTCAGCAGGGATTAAAACTGCAGACACATCTTTGTAAAATGGCAGGGCACCAGAGCAAATCCACACAAACACAGGCAGGAGATGCAGACTCCAAACAGAAGCCACCCCAACCAAGAATCAAACCAGAAAACCTATAGCTGTGAGGCAACAATACTACCACCGCACCATCAATTATGCAAGGAATTAAACATTCAGAAACCTGAAGTCTGAAATTCAAATGCCTGCCAATTTTACTGCGGACAGAACAAAACCAATTTTCAGCAGGGATTACAACTGCAGACACGTCTTTGTAAAATGGCAGGGCACCAGAGCAAATCCACACAAACACATGGAGGAGATGCAGACTCCACACAGAAGCCACCCCAACCAAGAATCAAACCAGAAAACCTATAGCTGTGAGGCAACAATACGACCACTGCACCATCAAATGCAAGGAATTAAACATTCAGAAACCCTTAAGTCTGAAATTCAAATGCCTATCAATTTTATTTAACATTTTTAATCAGGACAGTCTGACTTGGAACAAATAAACAAATTTTCAGCAGAGGCCCAGGAAGAAATAATGCAGACATGTCTTTGTAACATGGGAGGGCACAAAAGCAAACCCACACAAACACAGGGAGAAGATACAGACCCCACAAAGAAGGAACCCCAGCCAAGAATCAAACCCAAGAACCTGCAGCTGTGAGGCAACAATGCTACTACTACACCATCAAATATCAAGCATTGCAACATTTACAAACCACAGATATTATGAGGAACAGATCAGATCGAATATGAGGTAAAAATCTGAAATTTTAATGGTGGTGGGTAGGGAACTCAAGTCTTTAACACCTGCATACAGGGTACAGGGTTCAAGCCTGAGGCATTCCCTACCACACCCATTATAAGCACCTTCACACACACACACACACACACACACACACACACACACACACACACACACACACACACACACACACACACACACACACACACACACACACACACACTCCAGTAAAGCACAAGCACCATACACAAACTCAAGAAAAATAAACATTGTAAATTGAAAGGCACCTTACCTGAATGAATACATCCAGAGTTAACGTCCGCATACATCCTTCCGTGCAATACTGAAGACCGAGATCCACATGCTCCTTCCCGACGCCGCGAGATCCCTGAGGCTCTGTCCCGAGTCCCTGCTGCTCCTCTTGCAGTCCGGACGGGTCTGTGCACTGTAAAGTGCACAGACGCTTCTGTGTCCCCTATGGGACGCCTTGAGCATGCGCATGACCGATAAGCGGGACTCGGTCTATGCGCATCTTGTGAAATCATTTTAAAAATGTTTTATTTTTCATTTTGTTTTCTTTCTTTTTTTATGTTTGAGGGGGCTGCAGTCCGGCAGCCCTATGCCACGAGCCGCCCCTGACTAGTAACCATATAAGACTTATCTCAATAAAATTCAACAGTTATTCAGTTTTTCCCAGCGAATAGTGGAATGGAACTTTAAGCTAATACAATGTTAAAGATTTGTTCCCATATTTTTGTATTGTTTACATTTTTCTTATGATCACTAATTAGAAATTTATGTGCTAGAATATGTTTGGTGGCTACTATCTTGAAATTTTGCCATGATGTCTGTAAAGGGTTCAACCAATTGGAAGCTATATATAACTTCATCAACAAAAAAATATTATAGGTTCATAGGTTCATAGGTTCATACTAGGCTATCTGCCCAAGGGCATTTATAAGCCTAGCCCATAGTTATGTGGCTTTCGCCACCCCTTTAGTTTGAATAAAAACTATGCCTATCATTTTGCTGTGCCTCTGTCAAGCAGTGACGCTGAAGTAATCCCTGGGGTATATCTGCAATCTCCCATCCATTGGTCAAGATTCCTCTTGAACAAGACCAGAGAGGTGCTCTGCCTCACATGTACCGGGATTTTGTTCCACAGCATAGGGAGTCTCTGGGTGATGAATCTGTCCCTCCAGCACGTTCTATTTATAACCGTGTCAAGGTTTAAGTCTCCGCCCTTGTGGTTCTGAGGGATCTAGATTTTTTGAGGTGAAGCATATTCATCAAATCTGGGTTTGACATGGCCTTATATGTCAGGCACAGGTCACCTCTGAGCAAGCGGTATGAGACTGAATAGAGCTGGAGTTCTTTCAGTCGGGCAGCATAAGACATATTTTTGAGACCCTTTATCCTTTTGGTGAGGAACTTTTGGGGCCTTTCAAGCTGCAGCAGGTGTCTGGTCAGATACATTCGAGCAGGGCATTGTACTCAATCATAGGTCTAATAAGTGATGAGTACAGGGGGACGATGACCTCCCTTGATCTAGATGTGAATCCCTTCATGATCAGGTGGGTGATATAGAAGGTTTTCCTATTGACTAGTATAATTCTTTGGGTTCTAGTTTAAATGCAGTTTTGAGAGAGCTTAGCCTCCAGTTTGGCTATATGGTTGCATCTTTCACATGTGTTGGAATTTGTTGGGAGGAGGAGAGGGTTTTCTGTGTACATGAGGCAGTTGTAACATTGCCTCAAGATTCCCAGATTCACCAGCTGGACCTGAGAGGAGATTGACAACTGACCTTTGGACAGGCTAGAATAATATTGGGAATTCCTTAATAATTGAAAACAAGGGCCAGTGGGGAGTGAGGGTGTAGTGCTTTTAATTTTTAGTGCTGACTTACATAATTGCTTTAGTGAGCAAGTGCCAGGTAACTTAAGTGCAATGTGTTACAGGTAACTTAAATGCAAAAATGACAAACAGTAACTTTCATTCAAGTGAAACAAGGAAATAAGTACAGTAAGCAATGCAGATATCACTAGTGATCCACAGAAGAGCTGAGAAGCCGCGTATTAGGTGGAATTAGCGTTCCAGGGAAATAACAAGCAAACAAACAACAAGCATATAAACAAAGCTAGATTCAGCAGGCCTGGATCTAATCTATGCTACAGCAAACAAGGTGTACCAATTTCAGTAAGATACAGTTCAAATATTCAGGCACTTTAAACCTTTAACCAGAAATTCCCAGCTCAGAAGGGCAGAGTCCAGCCTCTTCTCCTACAAGAGTGCAGACCACGAACCTTCTTAATGTAAAATAATAAGAAGTTATGTCTTACCATAACGTTCCATGTCAGTTGTCTTCTTCTCGCCTTCTTTCTTGCTGGATGGGTTCGGAGCCGATCCTCGGCTCCGACTCGGCCCATACTATAGCTTGAGAGCTATTTTTACCGGCTCGAGGCTGCCCTATATCCCACAATACCATGCGCTAACTCCCCAGATCTCGTTTGGAAGCTAAGACATAGTATAAAACGTAATATTATAATAATAATATTATAATCCTTTTTTTTTTTTTTTTTTTTACGAGTACAGGTTACCTGTTAGTAACACTAAGGATACCATGAAAGACTCAACATATTGTATCTCCAGAAATGGAAGGACTCAGAACCTCGAGTCTATCCAGGCTAGGGGGCAGGAGGGAGGGCCTTGAAAGAAGCAGAAGAAGACAACTAACATGGAACGTTATGGTAAGACATAACTTCTTAATGTTAAGTTGTCATTCTCGCCTTCATTCTTGCTGGATGGGACAGCGTCCCTAGCATCTTAGTCCTGGGTGGCTCAATAGAACAGACTCCTGAGTACAGTGGAACCAAAATCAGCTCTATTTCTGTAGGCTAGATCAAGCTTGTAATGGGCAATAAAGGTATGTTTGGATGCCCATGTAGCTGCTGCACAAATGGCATCTAGTGGTAAACTTGCTTGAAAAGCCGTTGAAGTTGACAGTGCCCTGGTTGAATGAGCTTTAGGCCTAGAGGGTAGTTGCCTGTGTCTCAACTCATAGATCAAGGTAATAATAGATGTCAGCCATCTGGAAAGAGTAACTTTCGATACTGGAAGCCCTTTCTTGCCTGCAGCATAAGAGAGGAAGAGCTGGTCTGACTTTCTGAATTGTTTTGTCCTGTCTAGGTAATACTGTAATTGGCGATGAACATCTAATGAATGTAATTTTTGTTCAGCCCTATTGGTATAGTCTGGGAAAAAGACAGGCAAATCAATGGAGTGGTTTAGATTTGCTTCCGATAACACTTTTGGTAGGAAGGAAGGGTTTGTTCTGAGAGTTACCCTATCTTTATGAAAAACCAAATAGGGAGGACGGACAGACAAGGCTTGAAGTTCCGATACCCTTCTGGCAGATGTTATAGCTACTAAAACAGCATTTTCCAAGAAAGAAGTTTGAGGGAGCAAGAAGCTGCCGGTTCAAAAGGGGGTAGAATTAGTGAAGTTAGAACTAAATTCAAATCCCATTGTGGGGGTGGATCTTTGACTGGAGGTCTGAGCAACAAAATGCCCTTGAGAAAGGCTTTACAGAGTTTGTGGGACATAATATTTGCTTCTGAGAGTCCAACATGAAAATTAGCAATGGCCACTAATTGTTCCCCTGATAGTGGCCAATGATGACCCCGAATGAAAAAGCTTCGCCAGAAAGTCTAGAACCTCATGAATGGGTGCATGGAAAGGATCTAGTTTGTGCCCAGTGTGAAAAATGCTTCCATTTACTCGCATAAGTCTTCCTAGTATTGGACTTATGGAAAGCCAGAATGATATCATGAACAGGAGGAGAAATAAGGGGAAGCCTGGCTATGGCTGGAAGTGGAGCACCCAAGCTGTGAGGTTGATGGAATGTAGAGACTGATGCAGCTTGCCCGTGAGGTGGGTCAACAGATCCGGAAGGGGTTCCAGATGCCAAGGCTGTTCCAGTAGGTATTTGTGCAGGAACGGGAACCAAATTTGTCGAGGCCAAAACGGGGCAATGAGGATCATTTTGGATCTCAATGCGGTTGCTTTCTGAATCAGTTGCGGGATCAATGGAAAGGGAGGAAAGGCATAAAGAAGACCCCAGGGCCAAACGTGAACAAGAGCGTCTCTGAGGGGCAGGCCTGGTAGAGGAAAAAGTGTGAAGAAGTCGAGGCACTTGCTGTTTTGCGGAGTTGCGAAAAGGTCGCAGCAAGGCTGGCCCCACTTCCGAAAAATTCTGTCTACTACCGCTTGATTTAGAGACCACTCGTGAGGCATGAGGATAGTTCTGCTCAATCTGTCTGCTATGACGTTGGACTTCCCGGGGATGTGCATTGCTATCAGAAATCGTTGAGATGAAATCGCCCATTGCCAGAGTCTGAGTGCTTCTCGACAGAGGGGGTAGGACCTTGTTCTGCCCTGCTTGTTTATGTACCACACCACAGACATATTGTCCATTTGAATTGCTATAGTCCCCATGGGAAGAGAGCTCTGAAGGGCCTGCAACGTCAAAAGCACCGCCCTCATCTCCAGGACATTTATGTGCAGGTGGCATTCTGACTGTTGCCAAGTGCCCTGGACAGTCCGGCCCTGATAATGCCCCCCCCCCACCCGATCAGGGAAGCATCCGTTGTGACAGTGACAACTGGAGGGGGGAGAACAAAGGGTCTGCCCTGAAAAAGCTGAGGGGAAACCATCCACCAGGAGAGATGTTTCTTGCAAGATGGTGTTATCAAAATGTTGTGGGTCATTGGCAGCTGCTGAAAGGACCACTGAGAGAACAGCATCCACTGAAGGAGTCTCATGTGGAAGCGGGCTAATGGAAGTAGAAGAATTGCTGCCGCCATGAGGCCCAACACTTTCAATACTAGCTTGACTTGGACTCTGCTGGGCTGAAACAGAAGCTGAACATTCCGCCTTATGTCTGTCACCCTCTGAGGTGGTAATGTTGCAGACATTTCTGTGGTGTTTAATACGGCGCCTATAAAGTTTATACATTGACAAGGCGACAAGGAGGACTTTGCAAAATTTATAGAAATACCCAGGCTGTTGCAAAGATGGATAGTATAATCCCTGGCCATTATGAGATCCTGTTTGGTGGTAGCGGAAATGAGCCAGTCGTCTAAGTATGGAAACACCTGGAATCCTTTTTGTCTCAAGTGAGCCGTGACCACTGCCAAACATTTGGTGAACACTTGAGGGGCTGTGGTGAGACCAAAGGGCAGGGCCCTGAAATCAAAATGACTGACTCCCAGCCGGAAGCGGAGAAACCTCCTGGAGCACCTGTGTATTTTTATGTGGTAATACGCGTCCTGGAGGTCTAACGAGCACATCCACTTGTCTCTGCCCAAAAAGGGTAAAATGGACTGCAGTGTTACCATCCGAAATTTTGTCTTTAATACATAGTTGTTTAACCTGCTGAGGTCCAAAATGGGTTTCCAGTCTCCTGTCTTTTTTGGTACCAAAAAGAATCTGGAGTAGATTCCGGATCCTAGCTGATCTGCTGGGACTGCCTGGATGACTCTTTTGTTTAACAGCTTTTTTATTTCTAGCTGAGCCTGACCCCTTTGTGCGGGTGGTACGTCTGGTAGGGGTTTTAGCGGTTGTACCGGAGGGAAAGTGAAAGGAATTTTGTAACCCTCGGATATGATCTTCTGTACCCATGTGTCTTGAGTGATGGATTGCCAGGCTTCCGGGTACAGAGATAATCTTCCCCCGACTGCCTCCGAAGGCGGACAGTCGGGCAGCTTCTCAGGGATGCTGAAAGAGTTGGTCAGGGAAAGATTCCCTGGAACCCTGGTTTTGTGGACCCCCTCTGCCCATGGGGAGGCGTCTGTTATTATTCTCCCCTCTGCCTCTAGGGGGAAATTCACCACGTGCGGCAGGCGCCACTCCCTGTGGTTTGCGGAACCACATCTTTCCACCCCTCTGTCCTTTAGGATAAGGTCTAGAAGGCGTGGAAAATTGGACTCCCATGGCAGAGAGAGTCTTACCATCTTGCTCGCATCTGGTGAGGGTATTCTTCACCTGAGGCCCGAACAATTCCGAACCGTCAAAGGGGGTGTTGGTGAAGGACGCCTTGAAGGGGTCGGCAAAATTACAGAGTCGCATCCAAGCGTGGCTTCTTAACGCAACGCCTGTGCCAGCGGCCCTAATCGCTCCATCGGCTGCATAAGAGATTAGCTGCATGGAGGAGTTAACAATGGAGTTCAGGGTAGCCAGCTGAGAGTTTATTTTGTCCTGAAACCCCGCAGGAGAAGGATCCTGTACCGTTTCACCCAGCTCTGTGAGCAAGTCTTTTTGAAGGCAGGTGAAATGACATAAATAGTTCTGCGATCGCATAGAAAATGTCACTGAAGCAAAGGTCCGCTTGCCGTACCTGTCCATGGTCCTGGACTCTTTGTTAGGAGGATGAACAGGTACAGAAGGATCAGCTAATTCCTTCTTAGTGGCTGCTGCTACCACCATAGCATCAACTGAAACACCTTTGGTGAGAAAGGATTTGTCATCTGGTGCAGAAATAAATTTAGAAGGCCTCCTAGGGGTAGGTTCCATTGAATCAGGAGCTGCCCACGCCTTTCTAGCCACTACCTCCATTAGTGGGTCGAAAGGGGGAGACACCCAGGAGGTGGAAGGGTGAGATCCAAAGGCGTCAAGGTAAACCGACTCATCCTCGGAAGGTTTGAGAGTGGACCAATTTCCCCTCTGTCTTAGGATCTCCAGGATGTCTGAAAAGGAGACATCCTCAGAGGGGGATCTGGGGGAACCCTCCGACTCATCCAAGTCGGTGTCCGACGTGACAGACTCGGGGGAGTCTATGTGCTTCCTCTTGCACTTTCTTTTCCTAGGGGGTTCCCCTGAAACTTCAGGGGAACCCTCGGAAGAGGAGGAGACACCCAAAGTGGGTACCTTACGCTTTGGATCTCTGCTGTCGGGTATAGGAGGGTGGCCAGAGACCGTAACAGGCACTACAGAGGGAGGAGCCGCAGAACTTAACCTTGGAGTGGACACTGGGTCCAGCACACTCCTCATCACCTCGAAGGCTCCCCCATCAGACACCAAAGGTAGCCCAGGCTCCGAGGAGGCTGGAACCGCCCCTGGAACTGACAGAGAAGGCTCCGAGAATGATGTCGGGGCTGAACTAACCAGAGCCGAAGCTCCGAGAGGGAGAGCGGGATCGGACAAGGGTCCGATGCCACTCGCCCCCTTGGAGCCGACAATGGAGTCCTGACGCCCGGACCTCTCCATGGACAGAACCAATAAAGAGGTCAGAGCCAACAACACCGGAGCCGAAGGAGGGGGTATCGGCTCAGACGTGGGCAAGGTCACGGTTCTGATGAACTCCGGCTCCGAACTCGAGAGATGAGTCGGAGGAGGAATGGATAACTGTATCGAAGGAGCCACAGTCTGGTGAGATGGGCTCTGAAGCATTTGGGCCAGCGCCTGAGATTTTATGAGTCTACTGACCACCCTCTCGATGTCGTGATCGGAGAGCCTGGAAGACCTCGATGAATGAGTCCTATGACTCCGCTCTGATAGAAGGGGGGACCTCGGAGCCGATCTGACGGACTCTAAAGAAGGGGTCCTAGAGCGCTTGCGCGCTGGGGTCGGCTCCGATGATGGTTTCGAAGCGGAACCCACTTTGCTCGCTTCGGAGCCAGCCGGAACCGAGGTCGGAGCCGTCTCGACAACACCAGCCCTCGGCTCAGAAGCTGGAGCCGAGGGTTTGGCGGTTTTTGATGACTTCCCCGAGCCAGACTTGGACGGGAAGTAATCAGGCTTTAACAAGCCCATTAGAATAAGCTTGTTACGCCTTTCCTGCAGGACTCAAACTAAATCCGTGACAAACGGAACAAGAGTCCTGCAGGTGTAAAGGCCCCAAGCAATAGACACAAGAAGTGTGATCGTCTGTCAGAGACATTTTCTGACAGCAAGAGTCACACTTCTTGAATCCTGAGACCTTAACGTCTTTGGACATTGCCCTAAGACAGTCACTCAATCAGCATACACACTCACTCACTTACACACAAGGGGGAGATGAGGGGGCTGACTAAAACAACAACACACACACACAGAGGTGAGTAAACAGAAAAAACTAAAGCCTGTAGGCCTGATTATAAAAGTTAACTACAGGGGTGGGTAGGGCTTACGAAACAAACACTATTAAGTATAATATCGATAGGGAACAAAAGTAGGGAAAATAACCTAATAAACTACCTCAAAAAAATTAGAAACTTGTTGAAAAAATCCTTTACTGACCTGAGCCGGTAAAAAAAGGCAACCTCTCAGCGAAGCGGCAAACGAGATCTGGGGAGTTAGCGCATGGTATTGTGGGATATAGGGCTGCCTTGAGCCGGTAAAAATAGCTCTCAGGCTATATTATAGGTCGAGTCGGAGCCGAGGATCGGCTCTGAACCCATCCAGCAAGAATGAAGGCGAGAATGACAACTTAACATCTGGCCTGAAGGCCAAGTGCTTAAACCAGAACTAATACACTTTAAGAATAACAGACATTGGGCTCTCAATCAGCAGTTCACAGAGCATGCCACAAACCTTCCTAATGTAAAACAACTGGTCTGAAGCCCAAGTGCTTAATCCAAAAGACTTAGAATGATAGCTACACTTTAATCAAGTTACTACCAAGCAGTAATAAATACAATTGAATACTTTAGAGAATGCCTGGATTAGTGCTCAAGTTACACAAACAAATATAGATCCAGCAGGCTCGAATCCAGTCTATGCCACAGCAAACAAGGCGCACCAACTTCAGTAAGAAGCAGTTCAGATATGCATGCACTATAAGTCTTTAACCAGAAATTCCCAGCTCAGAAGGGCAGAGTCCAGCCTCTCCTCCCACAAGAGTGCAGACCACGAACCCTCTTAACGTAAAATAACTGGCCTGAAAGCCCAAGTGCTTAAACCAGAATTAATACACTTTTAGAATAACAGACACTGAGCCCTCAATCAGCAGTTCCCAACCTAGAAGGATGTAAGCTATCTGTTCTGCCACTACAGTGCAGACCACAAACCCTCTCAGTGCAAAACAACTGGTCCGAAGCCCAAGTGTTTAAACCAAAAGGCTTAGAATGAGTTACACCAAGCAGTAATAAATACAATTGAGTACTTTTAAGATGATGCAAAAGTAAAATAAAGTAGGTAGAAACACAAGTACAGTAAAAGCAGATGATTTTTTTTTTTCTGAACAAGTGCTGAGATCAAAGAAACAGATTTGAGTGCTGAAACTAGAAAACTGGCTAGTTATAAGAAAAAAAAACTAAGCTAGAAGGCTTCCCTCCAACACAGAAGGGCTTGGGGGCTCAGAAGCCTACAAATAGTCTATACCACTTAACAGGAAAAGCAGGAAACAAGCTTAAATTTTTTTTTCTGTTTCCCAGATTCTCTCTTTGTACACAGTAGGAGTGCCTGAAATCAGAATATGATCTCACTGCACTCAGTTGAGTGAGCAAATGAGATGGTCCCAGGAGTAGTATCCAAACACAAATTTACAAGAGGGGCGGGCAGTTTCAAGGCCACTAAGATTAACACCAAAACCAAAACAAAAACAGGGAGGGTGGGTGGGACTAACTGAAGAGCAGAGTCAAAACTTCCAGTTCAGTTAATATTCCTGCAACACAGTTAAAATCAATTTAAATACTGTATTTTTTTGAAAAAAAAGTGCAGATAAAGGTACTTAAATTCTCTTATATGTCCAGTTGAATACAGCAAGTTCTTAGCCGGCCAAAGCTGAGGTTTTTAAGCAGAAAATATTTCACACTGTACCACTTAAGTAGGCAAGGACAGGAAATCAAAGAATGTGGCTACCCCCACACCTGTAATTACTAGCAAATAACAAAATTCAGCAAACACTGACTAACTTCCAGTTCAGTTAATATTCCTGCAACACAGTTAAAATCAATTTAAATACTGTATTTTTTTTGAAAAAAGTGCAGATAAAGGTACTTAAATTCTCTTATATGTCCAGTTGAATACAGCAAGTTCTTAGACAGCCAAAGCTGAGGTTTTCAAGCAGAAAATATTTCACACTGTACCACTTAAATAGGCAAGGACAGGAAATCAAAGAATGTGGCTACCCCCACACCTGTAATTACTAGCAAATAACAAAATTCAGCAAACACTGACTAACTTCCAGTTCAGTTAATATTCCTGCAACACAATTAAAATCAATTTAAATACTGTATTTTTTTTAAAAAAGTGCAGATAAAGGTACTTAAATTCTCTTGTTCGTCCAGTTGAATACAGCAAGTTCTTAGCCGTCAAAGCTGAGGTTTTTAAGCAGAAAATATTTCACACTGTACCACTTAAATAGGCAAGGACAGGAAATCAAAGAATGTGGCTACCCCCACACCTGTAATTACTAGCAAACAACAAAATTCAGCAAACACTGACTAACTTCCAGTTCAGTTAATATTCCTGCAACACAGTTAAAATCAATTTAAATACTGTATTTTTTGAAAAAAAGTGCAGATAAAGGTACTTAAATTCTCTTATACGTCCAGTTGAATACAGCAAGTTCTTAGCCGCCAAAGCTGAGGTTTTTAAGCAGAAAATATTTCACACTGTACCACTTAAATAGGCAAGGACAGGAAATCAAAGAATGTGGCTACCCCACACCTGTAATTACTAGCAAATAACAAAATTCAGCAAACACTGACTAACTTCCAGTTCAGTTAATATTCCTGCAACACAGTTAAAATCAATTTAAATACTGTATTTTTTGAAAAACAGTGCAGATAAAGGTACTTAAATTCTCTTATATGTCCAGTTGAATACAGCAAGTTCTTAGCCGGCCAAAGCTGAGGTTTTTAAGCAGAAAATATTTCACACTGTACCACTTAAATAGGCAAGGACAGGAAATCAAAGAATGTGGCTACCCCCACACCTGTAATTACTAGCAAATAACAAAATTCAGCAAACACTGACTAACTTCCAGTTCAGTTAATATTCCTGCAACACAGTTAAAATCAATTTAAATACTGTATTTTTGAAAAACAAAAGTGCAGATAAAGGTACTTAAATTCTCTTATACGTCCAGTTGAATACAGCAAGTTCTTAGCCGGCCAAAGCTGAGGTTTTAAGCAGAAAATATTTCACACTGTACCACTTAAGTAGGCAAGGACAGGAAATCAAAGAATGTGGCTACCCCCACACCTGTAATTACTAGCAAATAACAAAATTCAGCAAACACTGACTAACTTCCAGTTCAGTTAATATTCCTGCAACACAGTTAAAATCAATTTAAATACTGTATTTTTTGAAAAAAGTGCAGATAAAGGTACTTAAATTCTCTTATATGTCCAGTTGAATACAGCAAGTTCTTAGCCAGCCAAAGCTGAGGTTTTTAAGCAGAAAATATTTCACACTGTACCACTTAAATAGGCAAGGACAGGAAATCAAAGAACGTGGCTACCCCCACACCTGTAATTACTAGCAAATAACAAAATTCAGCAAACACTGACTAACTTCCAGTTCAGTTAATATTCCTGCAACACAATTAAAATCAATTTAAATACTGTATTTTTTTTTTAAATAAAGTGCAGATAAAGGTACTTAAATTCTCTTATACGTCCAGTTGAATACAGCAAGTTCTTAGCCGACCAAAGCTGAGGTTTTTAAGCAGAAAATATTTCACACTGTACCACTTAAATAGGCAAGGACAGGAAATCAAAGAATGTGGCTACCCCCACACCTGTAATTACTAGCAAACAACAAAATTCAGCAAACACTGACTAACTTCCAGTTCCTGCAACACAGTTAAAATCAATTTAACTACTGTATTTTTTTGAAAAAAAAAAGTGCAGATAAAGGTACTTAAATTCTTTTATACGTCCAATTGAATACAGCAAGTTCTTAGCCGGCCAAAGCTGAGGTTTTTAAGCATAAAATATTTCACACTGTACCACTTAAATAGGCAAGGACAGGAAATCAAATAATGTGGCTACCCCCACACCTGTAATTACTAGCAAATAACAAAATTCAGCAAACACTGACTAACTTCCAGTTCAGTTAATATTCCTGCAACACAGTTAAAATCAATTTAAATACTGTATTTTTTTGAAAAAACAGTGCAGATAAAGGTACTTAAATTCTCTTATACGTCCAGTTGAATAGAGCAAGTTCTTAGCCGGCCAAAGCTGAGGTTTTTAAGCAGAAAATATTTCACACTGTACCACTTAAATAGGCAAGGACAGGAAATCAAAGAATGTGGCTACCCCCACACCTGTAATTACTAGCAAATAACAAAATTCAGCAAACACTGACTAACTTCCAGTTCAGTTAATATTCCGGCAACACAGTTAAAATCAATTTAAATACTGTATTTTTTTGAAAAAAAAAGTGCAGATAAAGGTACTTAAATTGTCTTATACGTCCAGTTGAATACAGCAAGTTCTTAGCCGGCCAAAGCTGAGGTTTTTAAGCAGAAAATATTTCACACTGTACCACTTAAATAGGCAAGGACAGGAAATCAAAGAATGTGGCTACCCCCACACCTGTAATGTAATTACTAGCAAATAACAAAATTCAGCGAACACTGACTAACTTCCAGTTCCTGCAACACAGTTAAAATCAATTGAACTACTGTATTTTTTTGAAAAAAAAAGTGCAGATAAAGGTACTTAAATTCTCTTATATGTCCAGTTGAATACAGCAAGTTCTTAGCCGGCCAAAGCTGAGGTTTTTAAGCAAAAAATATTTCACATTGTACCACTTAAATAGGCAAGGACAGGAAATCAAATAATGTGGCTACCCCCACACCTGTAATTACTAGCAAATAACAAAATTCAGCAAACACTGACTAACTTCCAGTTCAGTTAATATTCCTGCAACACAGTTAAAATCAATTTAAATACTGTATTTTTTGAAAAAAAAGTGCAGATAAAGGTACTTAAATTCTCTTATACGTCCAGTTGAATACACCAAGTTCTTAGCAGGCCAAAGCTGAGGTTTTTAAGCAGAAAATATTTCACACTGTACCACTTAAATAGGCAAGGACAGGAAATCAAAGAATGTGGCTACCCCTACACCTGTAATTACTAGCAAATAAAATTCAGCAAACACTGACTAACTTCCAGTTCAGTTAATATTCCTGCAACACAGTTAAAATCAATTTAAATACTGTATTTTTTGAAAAAAAAAGTGCAGATAAAGGTACTTAATTTCTCTTATACGTCCAGTTGAATACAGCTAGTTCTTAGCCGGCCAAAGCTGAGGTTTTAAGCAGAAAATATTTCACACTGTACCACTTAAATAGGCAAGGACAGGAAATCAAAGAATGTGGCTACCCCACACCTGTAATTACTAGCAAATAACAAAATTCAGCAAACACTGACTAACTTCCAGTTCCGTTAATATTCCTGCAACACAGTTAAAATCAATTTAAATACTGTATTATTTGAGATAAAAAAATGCAGATAAAGGTACTTAAATTCTCTTATACGTCCAGTTGAATACAGCAAGTTCTTAGCCGGCCAAAGCTGAGGTTTTTAAGCAGAAAATATTTCACACTGTACCACTTAAATAGGCAAGGACAGGAAATCAAAGAATGTGGCTACCCCCACACCTGTAATTACTAGCAAAAAACACTAACTTCCATTTCAGTTAATATTCCTGCAACACAGTTAAAATCAATTTAAATACTGTCAATTTAAATACTGTATTTTTTTGAAAAAAAAAGTGTACTCTATAATGGGTCTAATGAGTGACGAGTAGAGGGGAACAATGACCTCTTTTTTTCCTGGATGAGTAACCTTTTGTGATGAGGTGTGCCAAGTAGAAGGATTTCCTGATTACTGTGGCGATGTGATTATCAAAGGAGAGATTACTGTCCACCTGTGTCCGAAGGTCTCTTTTTCACACTTTCGGTGTTAAGTAGACTACCATTCTATGTGGTATCTCATAGGTACAGTTTTTACCAAAGGGGATGACAATGCACTTTTTGGCATTGAGCTTGAGGCCATGGCTTTCACACCAGGCATCTGTCTCAGTGAGACCCTTTTGTAGGATGTCCACATTGTTAGGAGTTTCAGTTATGGCTCCTAGTTTGCAGTCATCTGCGAACTTCATTAGTCAAAGACCTTCGGTGTTAGCCTGTACTTCAGAAAAGTAGATACCAAACAGGAGAGGACCCAGGACTGAACCCTGTAGTACTCCACTTGTCACTGGTCTGAAGTCGGATTTGGAGTCTGCTACTTTCACAGTGTGGGTTCTTGTCAGTGAGCCAGTTGACAACCCATCTTGTGACCGAGATTTATACCTAGTTTAGTGAGTTTATCTATAATTCCAGAGTGGGGGATAGTGTCAAAAGCCTTAACGAGATCTAGATAGGCTGTGTCAATCACCTGATCCTCGTCTACGGCTTTAATGACTGCTTCAAAAAAGCCAGTCATGTTTAAGAGACATGATCTGCCTTTTACAAACCCAAACTGGGTGGGGTCCAGAGTTTGGAGATTACCAATGTCTTTGTTTCGAAGTTCCATGATGACACGTTCCATGGCCTTGTAGACCAGGATTGTTAGGCTAATGGGGCGGTAGTTCCCGGGGTCCGTGGTGGCTCCCCCTTTGTGGAGTAGGATAACAGTCGCTGTGCGCCATTCAGTGGGCACAAGGGCTGAGGTGAGGTTATGATTGAACATGGTGCTTAGGTGGAGTTCCAGTTCATTCTGTAGTTCATGTAAAACGCAGCCTGGGATGTTGTTAGGTCCCATGGATGCTGTGTTCTTGGTTTTGGAAAGTGTGGTTTTTACTTGTGCAACTGTGATTACAGGAACTTTGCATTCTTCTGGTATAGAGATGGGCCCTTTTTGTGGGGGGGGTAAAGTTAGCACTGAACCTATCTGCCAGGATGTTGACAATATCAGTTGGTTCTGTATATTTAGTGCCATTGTGCTAACTCAGAGCAGATCTGAGTGTTGCCATTGAAATTCTTGACATAGCTATAGAATGCTTTGTGGCTGTCTTTAGAATCAGTGGCGATTTTGAAGATGCTCATTAATAATCACATGGTACCTGTGTTACTAAACTGTTACATCTCAACATGGACTGGACACCAGATAGTTGTTGTGTCTTTTGGCTTTTCCCGGTTAGGGGTTGCCACAGCTGAACTCCGGTCCGCTAATGATTGTCAGTAGATTTTTACGTGCCGAGTTGCCAGCTCTGATGCACAACCTTCAACGAAGGTACGCCCATTAATGCATGTCTCCACACAGAAGATGCTCTAGCTGAGAATCGAACAGGACAACATCTTACTGTGAGGCGACAACGCTACCGCAGCACCACAGAAAAAAAAATGTACATCCATATTTGTGCAATCTATGTTTTTTTTTCTGAAAAAATTCCTTTAAAATCATCATGTGAGGTAATAATCGGCCAATATTTAGTAATAACCTTTTCAATTTCAGAAGAATTGTCACAAAATGTGTATTTTGTGACAATTCTTCTGAAATTGAAAAGTTTATTACTAAATATTGGCCGATTACTACCTCACATGATGATTTTAAAGGAATTTTTTCGGAAAAAACGAAATTCATCAGGAAAAGAGGTACTAATTTCAAAGAATTGTTTGAAAGGAAGTCAAAAGTTAGTACAAATAGGTCCAGTAAAAAGATGGGTACATACAGATGCGGGGCCTGCAATCAATGCCATGCCATGATGGATGATGTAGGTATATACATTCCATCTAGAAAGATGAAAATCAGATCCCAAGCTCGTTTTTCATGTAGTTCAAAAGGAGTGGTTTATCTAGCTTTCTGCATGTTTTGTGCAAGTTTTTATATAGGAAAAATGGAAAGAGAGATGAGAAAAAGGCTTTATGAACACTTTTATGATATATCAAAAAAGAAAGAATCGAATGCCCTATTTAAACACTCACTCACTTGTCCTAATTGGAATTTTAAATTTATCATTTTAGAGCAGGTTGTTCCTGACAGTAGAGGTGGGGACTGGGAATCCACCCTTGAATATAGAGAACTGGTTTGGCAGCTCAGGCTGGATGCTACGAAGCCGCCTGGGCTAAATGATACCATTAGTATTAAGCCAGTCCTGAAATTAAGAAGAGCTAGTTTATAAATTCTTTTAAAGTCTGTATTTTTTCTAAACATTTTTATATTACAATACCCTCTTATAATTTGTATTTTGTTCAAGTGGGTAGAATGAGATGTGTTTTGCTAAATCCTTTTTGGAAAGAAGTTTCTTTGCAAAAAACATTCTTATTTATTTATTTATCTGCATTTATATTTAACTTAGTCAATATTTTATACTAATTAATTGTTCATAACATTTTTAACCAACTGTTTAAATTTATCAACATGTTTTGACTTCATTGAAGATGACTGATATTTTGACAAACATATATTTATATTATTTATATTGTTTCTATGAAGTGAGGCTGACATATTCATTCCAACACTCTTTACTTGGATTATATGAGAGTATATTTTTAAGATCTAAATGATCAATTATCAAATGATTGGTTAATTAATGATTTTATATACTATTTATAGGATTGCTTTTTTATGGGATATGTAACTTGATAAAGCTCGGAATATCCGAGCGAAAGCGCTTGTTTTATTTGCTCTTTTGGCTTTGGTTTCGTTTGCTATAATTAAAAGTGCTGAATTCCACTTTTTTGGCTGTGCTCAGTGGCTTGGATTTTAAAGTCATTTAACTTATTGGCTTGAGATGTTAGTTTTATTTTACCACTTTTAGAAGTATCATTGCCCGACAATAGGCAGTTAAAATCGACAATAGGCAGTTAAAATCACATGTTGCTATAATTTCCCCCTTTGCATTTAAAGTAATCAGGTCCAGATATTTGTCAACATATTAAGTACTCACACCTGGTATCCAGTATGTATTAATCAAAGTATAATACTTCCTATTGATTTCCAAAATAACCATGCTTAGCATCCCATCTTTATCTGAAATTGTATCTATAATTCTTGACAGAGTATAAGTATTTTTCCACAGAATAAGAGTGCCCCTTCTCTTAGTCTTAAAACATGAATCAGCCAGAATGGTATAGCCATTGAATGAGTATTTTTGTAGATTTTTTTTTAATAAATGGGTTTCCTGTAAAAAGATGACCTGGGCTTTATGCATTTTGATACATTTAAGCAAACCAGCTCTTTTGACATTATTGCTCAGACCATTAATATTTAATGATGAACATTTATAAGTCATTGACTATAATGTGTATGTTATTACTAACTGAAAGACCTTTCTTCCGTGTTGACTTGAAATCTACTGAAAACTTACTTATCATGGATGCACAATGTATATTAAGCACTACTTTCAAAAACCCAAAACTATTTACAAACACATACATGAAACAAAGTTTCTGGCTTAGTTAAAAATTCAACTAGACCATCCATCCACCACCTCTCCAATAACAAAATGACACAAATTATCCATTTCTACTTAGAATATAGTATAAAAACAGCAAAGAAAAGCATTATGAAAGCAACTAAAGAAATCTGAATCCATTAAATATACATTAGAATGACAGTGTCCATATATCTGAAGCTATATGAATATGTCACATATGATAATAGCACCTCTAATAAGTAGATATGCCAGAAATACACATCAGATCAAAGTATGTATAAACATTAGAAGCTGAAGGTTAAGAAGATTTTCATTATTTCCAAAACTTTTCAAGAAACATCAGGTAATTTAACCATTTTTGTCAGTCATCTAACATTTTTTCATGTAAGGATCTGTTGAATATATATACATAGCACTAATTACAACATAACTATTATATTTTGCAATTGTACACATATTACTCATATGTATTAACATATATGTTGACGTCTTTCATCAGGAAGTGGGGAAGAGACAGAGAAAAAAAGGGGGGGGTCTCACAACCCTCTGTTTAGTTACTAAAGGTTTAGTTATATAACATAAGTCTGATGTTAAGATGCATAATGAATTTTCTAATGTAGCTCCTAGTTCACTTGATGTCATTTAGTTACTAATTGTGTCATTGAATCTGCAGAATGTATGCATCTATAAGAGAACATAGGCATTTTCAAAGGAGTTAAACACTTATCAGAAGTAATTTACCATTTAAAGTATCTAGTGAAGGATAACAGAATTTCAAGAGAAAATAATTCTAAGTACAACCATTTAACAAGTTCAAAAGGTCAAATTATGTCATCACTTGTTTCCTAAAGGTGCAGCTTCATAAACTTGTTAAAAAGTATCTAAATAGGCTCATGCACAGCAGACGATGTCTCTAGTGAAGAAAAAAGCATTTTCAGCTAGAAATTCAAATCTTGAAGCTTTTAGAGTTTACAGAAAGCAAAACACTCAATGCCTTGTCAGTGCATGTCATGAATCTCCACAATGAGAACAGTCACACAGACCACCAGTTTTCTCACAAAACATCATCATGAAAAAATTTATCCTTTCATATAAAAACAGCTATTTAGAAGCAACAGCAGCTGTCGCAAATCAGAAATCATATTGTAACATTTCATTTACCCACCAGTTAACCAGGCCAGAGAGAAAGAAAAAAAGGAACCTAATTTTATATATTTTATATATATATATATATATATATATATATATATATATATATATATATATATATATATATATGAAACTTTATCTATAAAACACCATTAATGTACGGTATTAATATTTAAACATTAAATGTATCTAAACAGAGTCTAAAACATCTAGTTAGAAACACTAATCAGAAACATCTTGTTACCCCACCACTGAACAACTAGAACAAAATGCACTTTGGTATTAAGTCAAATTATACTATTACTGAAGAATTAGAAGACATACATCATTTGTTATTTAAAAGGGAAAAGTATGTAAAGTACTTATAATGGGGAAGAGAGAAAAGGAACACTGGTAAAAAAAGAATAGGAAGAAAGGAGAGAGTGAGAGAGAATGTTATTTACATACTTAGTACTATATGTAATTAGAAAGGGTAGATACAGAAAGGAAAAGAGAAAGTTAATAAAAAAATGATTCACATTACCTTACAGCATAGAGACTTTCCAGAATCAAATACATTATGATTCATAAAACAAAGCATTTAAAATTATAAGGAATTTATTAATTTGTCCTTTAGTTTCTTAGTTTTGTTTGCTCCTTCCTTCACAGACCATCCATTTTTTTTGCCTGTCTCTTCAAGCTCTGGGATCACCATTCTATTTCTTCTATGTCCGACAGTATTTTCTTCTTTTGGATAAATTCTACTGATTCTTGTAGGGAATCAAAGATCTTCACTCCTTCTGGCAAAGTGATTTTTTATTCTTGCAGGAAAAAGAATTTGAGTTTTAATACTGGCTTTTTTCAAGGACTTAGAGGAACACACTCCTTTCTTCTGGATATGACTGTAGAGGTGTAGTCATTTTCAAAGCGAATAACTTTTTCACCCATCTTGATAGGGGAATTAGTCCATGCTAATGTCAGCACTATGTCCTTGTCTTGCAAAGAAAGAAATCTAACTATTACAGACCTGGGGTTAAATGAACTCCGAGATAAAGCTGGAATTGTCAAGGACCGATGAGCCCTCTCAATTCCAAAATAGAGGGGGGGTTCAGGCATGTTTAGTGCTGATGAAAACCCTTATTGAAGAACTGAATCATGTTAGCACCCTCCTCTTTCTCAGGAATTCCATATATTCTTATGTTATTCCTCCTTGATCTACTTTCAAGGTCTTCCAGTTTTTCAATCAGTCTGGTGTTTTGTTTCAGAAGAAATTCACTGTGATGTTCATTTTCTGTCACACTAGTATCTAGGTCTGTTACGGTTTCCTCTAAGGCAAGAATTTGTTTGGATTGTTTTTTTACTATTCCATTTAGAAGTTCCAGTTGTTTACTGCATTCTTGTTTGACAATATCCATTTCGTTTTCAAATGTGTCCATTTTTAGTGACAGTTCTTGGATGTTTGTTATTATAAGATGTACTTCTTTCTTCACTGCACTCTCCTGGTGTGGGTTCTTCACGTTGCTCATGCTTTAGTGACAGTTCTTGGATGTGTGTTATTATAAGATGCAGTTCTTTCTTCACTGCACTCTCCTGGTCTGGGTTCTTCACGTTGCTCATGCTTTAGTGACAGTTCTTGGATGTTTGTTATTATAAGATGTACTTCTTTCTTCACTGCACTCTCCTGGTGTGGGTTCTTCACGTTGCTCATGCTTTAGTGACAGTTCTTGGATGTGTGTTATTATAAGATGCAGTTCTTTCTTCACTGCACTCTCCTGGTGTGGGTTCTTCACGTTGCTCATGTTTTTAGTGACAGTTCTTGGATGTTTGTTGTTATAAGATGTAGTTCTTTCTTCACTGCACTCTCCTGGTGTGGGTTCTTCACGTTGCTCATGTTTTTAGTGACAGTTCTTGGATGTTTGTTATTATAAGATGTAGTTCTTTCTTCACTGCACTCTCCTGGTGTGGGTTCTTGGAGTTGCTCATGTTTTTAGTGACAGTTCTTGGATGTTTGTTATTATAAGATGTAGTTCTTTCTTCACTGCACTCTCCTGGTGTGGGTTCTTCACGTTGCTCATGTTTTTAGTGACAGTTCTTGGATGTTGGTTATTATAAGATGTAGTTCTTTCTTCACTGCACTCTCCTGGTGTGGGTTCTTCATGTTGCTCATGTTTTTAGTGACAGTTCTTGGATGTTTATTATTATAAGATGTAGTTCTTTCTTCACTGCACTCTCCTGGTGTGGGTTCTTCACGTTGCTCATGTTTTTAGTGACAGTTCTTGGATGTTTGTTATTATAAGATGTAGTTCTTTCTTCACTGCACTCTCCTGGTGTGGGTTCTTCACGTTGCTCATGTTTTAGTGACAGTTCTTGGATGTTTGTTATTATAAGATGCAGTTCTTTCTTCACTGCACTCTCCTGGTGTGGGTTCTTCACGTTGCTCATGTTTTTAGTGACAGTTCTTGGATGTTTGTTATTATAAGATTTAGTTCTTTCTTCACTGCACTCTCCTGGTGTGGGTTCTTCACGTTGCTCATGTTTTTAGTGACAGTTCTTGGATGTTTGTTGTTATAAGATGTAGTTCTTTCTTCACTGCACTCTCCTGGTGTGGGTTCTTCATGTTGCTCATGTTTTTAGTGACAGTTCTTGGATGTTTGTTATTATAAGATGTAGTTCTTTCTTCACTGCACTCTCCTGGTGTGGGTTCTTCACGTTGCTCATGCTTTAGTGACAGTTCTTGGATGTGTGTTATTATAAGATGCAGTTCTTTCTTCACTGCACTCTCCTGGTGTGGGTTCTGTGAGTTGCTCATGTTTTTAGTGACAGTTCTTGGATGTTTGTTATTATAAGATGTAGTTCTTTCTTCACTGCACTCTCCTGGTGTGGGTTCTTCACGTTGCTCATGTTTTTAGTGACAGTTCTTGGATGTTTGTTATTATAAGATGTAGTTCTTTCTTCACTGCACTCTCCTGGTGTGGGTTCTTCACGTTGCTCATGTTTTTAGTGACAGTTCTTGGATGTTTGTTATTATAAGATGTACTTCTTTCTTCACTGCACTCTCCTGGTGTGGGATCTTCAAGTTGGTCATCTTGAGATCTCCAGTAGAAAACATCTTGGCAGGAATAATTAAAAAATTCTTTTGACTATGTATTAATTTTTAGAAAATAATAAGGACTCTATGTTAATCTAACTTTTGGTATACTTTTAGTTAGATTTTTCTAAAAATTAAAGTATACTTCCTGTGAGAATATTAAAATTTAAGCAGAGCTATGGATTTCTGCTGCTACCAGACTGGCATCTTGACCACACCCCTTTTACACTGATTTCTGAATGTTAGCTAACTGCAATGATTTTGTGGCAGGACTACCACTAGCTCTGTAGAAACCATATGAACGATGCAAGATTCAAACAGTAGTCAAAACAGTCTTCGATTTTTTCATACTACATTGTTTTTAATCTCCGAATACCAGCCAACTGCAATGGCTTTCTGGCATGCTGATGTTGCTGTAAAAGGCACATCTTTATTTTCTAGTCTAAAGTGCTGATTTCTAAATACTAATGAAGTGCCCTGAATTTTATGATTTGGTTGCTTTTAAGTCTGTAAAAATAATAAGAGTGATGTCAGTTTTAATATTAGTAGACGCACAGATCTATTTCTTTAATTTCACATTTTATTTTGTGCTGACTTCTGTCTACTAGCCAAGTGCATTTCTTAGCATGCATGTTGCATCATTGTGGGTTATTGCATTGTACAACATGTTCTTCAGCACTTTTCTTTCTCTTTTTACCTTACAACTGTATGCACTTGTGTCTGGTCTCACTGTGGTTATCTGTAAATAAATAACTGAAATCGTACTGTGTAGGCTTTTGGTCATTATTCCTTCTGTTTGTAATCCCTGATGACTGAGTGATGCTTAGTTTGGCAACCATTCATCCTATATGATGTCCACCTACACACCCTAGACTTAGTAGACAATAAGAGACTGACTTCTTCTCATTCCAAAATTTTCAAATTTCCACTATTATAAAACTATTACTTAAGTTAATGCCAACAACTTTAGCTACTGATACCCTGCGAGCTGAATATTTAAAAATGGAGGCAGATGCCCTGGCCCTCCCCATCTTCATACCAATTAAATGTTATATAATCAAAACTATAAATTTGACATCTGAAAAAACATTTTATATTATCCTATTGCATAAAGGTGATAACTCAACTGATTTTTCAAATCACAGACCCACTGCCATCTCAGCACTACTATCAGAAATCTTGGAAAAAATGTACCTACATCTACGGCCGGTATAGGCAAACTAGGTGACCGTCTAGGGCGCCGTACAGCCAGCCTCGAAAAGGGCGGAATTTTATGCATTTATTTATTTCATTTAATTAATGTACTTCTGTTATTTTGCGATCTTCTCGGCGCCCTGTCTCTGAGTGAAGGGTGCTGAGAAGATCGCAAAATAACAAAACCACAGAGCGAAGGGAAGGGGGAAGTGCCCTCCCACTTTTATAGCATCAGGCTGGCTTCAACAAGTTAAAAAAATAAATAAATTCTGTCGTCACGCGCGGAACTTAAATTAGTTTAGTGAAGAGAGGGGTTAAGGTCATCATGCATGCACATGTGGCCGTTTCAGATTTTGGGGTAAATGAAAATTTGTTAGGCTACTCAATGGTCAAGCCTGGTAACAACCTTTAATTTAAACTGTAAACTGGTACAATATAAAAATTGAAGAACATTCCAACAAACACAACTTACAGTCTCAACAGCCAGCCTGACACTGATCGTACATATGCACCAGCTGTATGTGGATGGGGCTATTTAGTAAGAAGTTATACAGTCTGTAAGTATGGTGTAGTGTGCAGTATTGCATGCTGTATTGTTATGAAGATTTCTTAGCAGAAGGAATGTCAACATTGAAGTCGTTTGGTTATTTCTGAAGTGTACAGATGTAATTTGCTGAATGCCAGACAAAGTGAAAGCAGTTTTGAGATTGCACTATATCTATATTTGAGTTATTACTGCTGCTGACATGCATTTAGTGCAAACCTCATTTTGTGAACAAATGTACATTCATAATATTTCATTAATTCAGTCATTCATTCATTCATTCATTCATTTCCTGACTGCCTGCTTAATCCATTTCAGAGCCGCAGAGGATCTGTAGCCTGTTTTAGGACTTACTGGATACAAAGAAAATAAACTATGTCAATGACACATGATATGAATCACCGCAGACAACTTGGAGGATTCCTAATTCATCTGTGGCATGTCTTTGGGGTGTGAGAGGAAACTGGAGCAGCTGCCAAAAACCAGCACAGACACATGCATTCTCTGCACAAAAGGTACTACAACCAAGAACCAAACCAGAGAACCTCACTCTTTGAGGCAGCCATGCTAACCGCGGGACCACTGTGCCCCCATTTTTTTTAATTTCCCAATCTGCCTACCCTATTCTTACCCTTCTCTGCCATCCATATACTAACCATTTACTACCCATTGTTAGGTATCTGACTGAGTGCTAAATGTGGTAATAAGACAGAATGTGTGTTTCCCCTTAAGGAATTATATATATATATATATTAATTATTTCTGCCAAATTTTGCCCTTTTTGCTTCAGTCTTTCCCCACATAATCTTATTGCTTTCTGCCATAAAATTAAAGCTTAGGAAATAATGAATTGTCACAATAACAGAAAGAGCAATGACTGACAGTGAAGAGCATATAAGATGCATAATGAATTCAACTTTGACACAATGTGGGTTATCCTACTGAAAAATTATTACTACAATGTATTATTTGATTTGTTGTCTCTCTATTCAGCAGTGACATGGAAAAGATGGTGTGTGTGTATGAGATGGTTATAACATCACAGGTTAGCATTTTAGAATTTTTTTTTTAAATTCTGTGCTCAAATACACATGCATGGACTCATCTTTCACTTAAATGTTTCAAGGCTTTTGAATACCTCACAAAGTTCCTGTTAGACTACTAAGAGTTACAAAGACAAATGCTTTGCGTGAAGTAGCGGATTCATTTTATTGCTTTACTACTGGCTGTACTGAAACAAAGTTCATATGCATTTCTTTGTCAGTTCTGTTAAACTAGGACAAGTAGTTTCCTTAAAACCTCAATTATTGCTGGTGAGCTTCTAATTGTACTGGCAGATTCACACAAACTATCAAATAATGCCTTATTTTCCTAATAGTCATGTATCTTCAGGCTGTATTAAAAAAGTCATAATTTCCCAGTAGAATAACTTGCCCCTTTTCTGGCATTGCATATGTTAAGTTTTAAGACATGTTTCTTTTTATTAACTTGGGGGAAAACTGCAGTTTCCGGTAAATGCTGTACTTGTAATGCTGAACCTCATTTTTAAGTTGACTGGTTTACCTTTCCTTGTGATGCTCCCCCACCTTTTTAATATTGCAGTTTGGTAAATAAATAATTAGCCACATAAAGAGCAACCAGACTTCCCCTTTCATCCAATACTTTCTTACATTTGACTTAAGTAAACCTGATTGCATTTTTATTTATGGTGTCTTAAGCTTATACAGAAAGCCAATATGCATTTATTTGAGTTTTCTACTAATGAAAAATCGGCAACTTTATAACTATATAACCACCTTGTAACAACTGAAGTGCCAGTCCCCTGCATACCTTTTATTACCAGCTGCACCACAACAGTGAAGGAAAACGTGTGTCACTTTAATATGTTGTTACATGAAAACCATGTTGTTTATTTTATAATCTCATATTTATTACAGCCTACTGTACAAATGTATTTAACATATACATACATACCACCCTCTGATAAAAAAAAATCAGCAGTTTTATTAATCGAATGACAATATAGCTGGCACATTCATAGACCCGAATACATATTAACATAGAAATTTTTAACTTATAAAAAAGATATCAAACCATCCCAGAAACAATATATATATATATATATATATATATATATATATATATATATCTCAATCATCATCTTCTTTCGGCTGTTCCCGATATATATATATATATATATATATATATCTCAATTATCTTCTTTCGGCTGTTCCCGTTAGGGGTCGCCACAGCGGATCATCTGTTTCCATTTCTTCCTGTCTTCTGCATCTTGCTCTGTCACACCAACCACCTGCATGTCCTCTCTCACCACATTCATAAAACTTATCTTAGGCCTTCCTCTTTTCCTGTTACCTGGTAGCTTCATCCTTACCATTTTTTCCCAATATCCTCAGCATCCCTCCTCAGTATATGTCCAAACCAAAGTAATCTTGCCTCTCTGGCTTTGTCTCCAAACCTTCCAACCTGGGCTGACCCTCTAATATACTAATTTCTAATCCTGTCCACCCTCGTGACACCCAGTGCAAATCTTAACATCTTTAACTCTGTCACATCTAGCTCTAACTCCTGCCTTTTTGTCAATGCCACTGTCTCCAACCCATATAACATAGCTGGTCTCACTATCCTCTTGTAGACCTTCCCTTTCACTCTTACTGGTACTCGTCTGTCACAAATCACTCCTGACACTCTTCTTCACCTACTCCATCCTGCCTGTACTCTCTTTTTCACCTCTCTTTCACACTTACCATTACTCTAAACTACTGATCCCAAGTATTTAAACTCATCCACCTTCGCCACCTCTACTCCTTGCATCCTCACCATTCCTCTATCCTCTCTCTCATTCACACACATATATTCTGTCTTAGTTCTGCGGACATTCATTTCTCTTCTCTCTAGAGCACATCTCCATCTCTCCAGGGGCTCCTCCACCTGTTCCCTACTCTCACTACAGATCACAATGTCATCTGCAAACATCACAGTCCACGGGGACTCCTGTCTGATCTCATCTGTCAACCTGTCTGCCACCATTGCAAATAAGAAAGGGCTCAGAGCTGATCCTTGATGTAATCACACCTCCACCTTAAACGCATCCGTCACTCTCACCGCTGTCACACTACCCTCGTACATATCCTGTACCACTCTTACATACTTCTCTGACACTCCCGACTTCCTCATACAATACCACAAATCCTCTCTAGGCACCGTGTCATATGCCTTCTCTAAGTCTACAAAAACACAATGCAACTCCTTCTAACCTTCTCTGTACTTCTCCATCAACACTCTCAGAGCTAACATCGCATCTGTAGTGCTCTTTCCTGGCATGAAACCCTACTGCTGATCACTAATCATCACCTCCCTTATTAACCTAGCTTCCACTACTCTTTCCCATAACTTCATGCTGTGACTGATTAATTTAATCCCTCTGTAGTTACTACAGCTCTGCACATCACCCTTATTCTTAAAAAATCGGTACCAAAACACTTTTTCTTCATTCCTCAGGCATCCTCTCACTTTCCAAGATTTCATTAAACAATCCCATTAGAAACTCCACTGCCATTACACCGAAACACCTCCATGCTTCCACAGGTATGTCATCTGGACCAACAGCCTTTCCATTCTTCATCCTCTTCATAGCTATCTTTACTTCCTCCTTGCTAATCCATTGCACTTCATGATTCACTATCCCCACATCATCCAACCTTCTCTCCCTCTCATTCTCTTCATTCATCAACCCCTCAAAGTACTATTTCCATCTGCTCAACACACTCTCCTCGCTTGCGAGTATGTTTCCCTCATTATCCTTTATCACCTTTACCTGCTGCACATGTTCCTAGCTCGGTCCCTCTGTCTAGCCAATCTGTACAGGTCCTTTTCTCCCTCCTTTGTGTCCAACCTTTCATACAACTCTTCATACGCCTTATCCTTAGCCTTTGCCACCTCTCTCTTTGCCATGCACCTCATCTCCTTATACTCCTGTCTACTTTCTTCATCTCTCTGACAATCCCACTTCTTCTTTGCCAACCTCTTTCTCTGTATACTCTCCTGTAGTTCCTCATTCCACCACGTCTCCTTGTCATCCTTCCTCCGTCCAGATGTCATACCAAGCACCTTTCTAGCAGTCTCCCTTACTAGCACTGCTGTAGTTACCCAGCTATTTGGTAACTCTTCACTGCCACCCAGTGCCTGTCTTAACTCTTCCCAGAACTCCACCTCACAATTACCCTTTTTCAATTTCCACCATTTGATCCTTGGTGCTGCCCTTACACTCCTCCTCCTCCTCTTCTTGATCACCAACATCATCCTACAAACCACCATCCTATGCTGCCTAACTACACTTTCTCCGGTCACCACTTTACAGTCTCCAATCTCCTTCAAACTGGCCCTCTTACATAAGATATAATCCACCTGTGTGCATCTTCCTCCACTCTTGTATGTCACTCTATGCTCCTCCTTCTTGTTAAAATACGTATTTGCCACAGCCATGTCCATCCTTTTCGCAAAATCCACTACATCTGACCTTCTGCACTCCTCTGCTTAACACCATACCCCTACCCATCACTTCCTCATCCCCTCTGTTCCCTTCACCAACATGCCCATTGAAATCTGCTCCTATCACCACTCTCTCACCCTTAGGTACAGTCATCACCACTTCATCCAACTCACTCCAACATTTTTCTTTCTCATCCATCGCACACCCAACTTGTGGAGCATATGCACTAACAACATTTATCATTACACCATCAATTTCCAGCTTCATAAACATCACTCTGTCCGACACTCTTTTCACCTCCATACTGTTCCTTCAGGATAAATCCTACGCCATTTCTCCTCCTATCCACACCATGATAAAACAATTTGAACCCACCTCCGATACACCTAGCCTTACTCCCCTTCCATCTGGTTTCTTGTACACACACTACATCAACCTTCCTTCTGTCCATCGTATTGGCTAGCTCTCTCCCTATACCAGTCATACTGCCAACATTCAAAGTTCCGACCTTCACTACCACAGTCCTAGCCTTTCTCCTCTCTTCCTGCCTTCGGCCATGCCTTTCCCCTCTTCTCCTCCTTCGACCAACAGTAGCCCAATTTCTGCCAGCACCCTGTTGGCTAACAGTACTGGTGGAGGTCATTGTTAACCTGGGCCTTGACTGATTCGGTATGTAAATATTTACTGCTGTCCGCATGAATGATTTGGCGAAGTTTTACACCGGATAACCTTCCTGACGGAACCCTCCCCATTTATCCGGGCTTGGGACCGGCACAAAGAAATGCACTGGCTTGTGCACCCCCAATAGCTTGGTTTTTATATATATATATATATATATATATATATATATATATACACACACACATATATTTATCTAAGAAAGATGGAGTCCCACAATATATATTCAGATATAAAAGCTTATCAACCATAGCTTCTAATTTAATTTATAAACTGATCAGGAGTAAACAGTCTACGCCAATAAAATGAATCTAATGCAACAAAATAATTTTAAAAAGTGGGTCGGTCCAGGACAACACAAGCACATACCTACCCACACTATGTTTGTGCTTTCTACTGCAGTGACCAGATTACATTAGGCTGCACATCCCAGAGAAAGATTAAAAGATGCAAGTGTAGCACAATAAAAACAAATACATTAATCTTTCATTTAAATTACTACTTTTTATTAGCTGCCCAACTCATAGCACATATTCTAAGGATATTTTTTGCTACTTTTGCAGTAGCCAGTGGCAGAGAAGTATGTCTTTTCTCAAAGAATATCAGGTGATGACACTTACTAGAATCAGTGTGTTGCGTTTGAGAACCACACACTTTCTTAAGCTAACTGCGGTGGTGGTGCTGCGGTAGAATTGTCGCCTCACAGTAAGACGTTGCCCCGTTCGATTCTCAGCTAGAGCGTCTTCTGTGTGGAGATATGCGTGAATGAGCGTACCTTCGTTGAAGGTTGTGCGTCAGAGCTGGCAACTCGGCACATAGAAATCTGCTGCCAATCATTAGCGGACCGGAGTTCCGCTGTGGCAACCCCTAACCGGGAAAAGCCGAAAGACACAACAACAACACTTTCTTAAGCTAGAAGAGAACCATGACAATGAGATTGCACACTTCTGAACAAATAAAAGTGATTTCTGTGTTGATGATAAAAGGAGATGTTTGGATCACTTTACTGTTTCCTGAAATTCTTACTTCTATGTAAGTTTCACAGTTTGTTTCATTCCAAAAGATGCGTTAGACCGATCAGATACTCGGTTCCTTATGCAAGATTATATATTTATCAAAAGGTCATAGGAAGGAAATGCAGGGTAACTGAGTCACAAGACTGCTTACACTTTCATGCTATTTCCTCCTTCTAACTAACCTAATGCCCGCTACTTAACACACTGTATGGAAATATGAGCTTCAAAGGAAGAAAGTTTACAGCTGCTCATGCTAACTAAGTCTGTTTTCAAAGTGCAAATAGCTCGTTTTTTGTTTATCAAATGGCACACTGTATCGTAGAATCTGAAAGCAGTGTTGGTAGCATAATTGTGTTTGGTGCAGAAGGCTGTGTATTCTACTCCCACACCATGGAAAAGGAGTGCTGATATTGTAGTAACCATATGATTGTTTGCATTAAGGGGGAAAGGGGTTCTACACTCCTGAGTATGTCCTCCTTTGTATGAGATATGTAGTAACTATGAACTTGTTGGTTTGTTAATTTCCTACTGCAATATAACTAACTTACCAATTTTTTTTATGTAATATAGGCAATTAATTCTTCAAGGGCAGCAGGCACTGAATTTATAGATAAAACATTGATATATAAAGTTGTTTACCAGTAGCAACCTCTTCATTAGTTACAGGTTTCTTTAATGTGGAATTATTCAGATGATTTTACTTCTGCAGAGATTGTACGCATCGAGTGATATTGGTGGATTGTAACTACAGAAGTTTTGAGTGGCCTTTTATGGTTGAAATTTTCTGAAATGGTTAGTTATTGGTTCATACATTTTGTTTCATTGCTTATTAAAACCCATTCTAACAAGTGGTGCTGTATTATACAAGGAATATAATTTAATACAATCAGGAAGGTGAATCAAAGAAAAAATATGTGTATTCAATGCCCTAAAAAGTGTGTGTAAGCAGTCTGTTTTGTAAACAGCCCAAAAGGTAAACTTAATCCTCCACTGGCCAGATGCATTTTCTATGAATGTGGGTTTTCATGCTATTTTAACGAATGTGAGTTTTGTCGTTTCAAGGGCAGAGAAGTTTACTGCTCATGCTATGTCTGTATTCATTGTGAGACTGTATTGTTTGTTTAGCAGATGGCTATCTGTGTTTTTGTGTTATTTTATTTCAATATCTGTTAAAACTGTGGTAGTAAATAAGAAAACAGTATGCACACACATAGATTTGAACAGTGTGTATGGTAACTGGTGAGAAATAGCCAAGTAATGGAACACTGGAATGGCTGGGAAGGGGGCTGCTGCTGGAGGGTAGGGGTTGCTCTGGGGGGGGGGGGGGCTGTCGATTACCCTGCCTAGGGCCCTATTTGACCATGATCCAATTCTGGCATTTAAAGTAGGAAATAAGTACACAAAAGTAGTTGCAGTTTAACTACATTACAAGGTATCTTTTTCTTCTTATGCATTTAAATGATTTAAGGAAATTACTGGGGAATTCTTGGGGATTGACCTGCTTGTGGGTGTGGCTCAAATAGGGTTGTTTCGTGAGTATGTTGTGGACAGGGTGTAAGATTAGTGTTGTCATCTCATTTGAACTAGCTGCATCTTGACATGTCACAAAAAAAGGATTGCAATTTCATTCAAAATTAATGTTACATCGACAAATGACGTAAAAGGGCAATCCTAATGCAAAAACAAAGTTTAAAAAACAGCTTTATAAAATACAAGATAAGTAGAGGCTTATATAGAACTGTATGAAGTTATTCATTTTAATGTCAAAAATAAGGATTTATAAGAAGTACCTTAAATAATTATAACATACATTCAGTATTTCTCACTTTTCTTCGCCTTCCTTCGACATTATTTTCTCTCCCACGTGCATTTCCTAACAGTCTTTCCAGTCAACCTTTTTCACTTACAGCATGATGGACCCACTTAAGTATCCCCATCTCCCCCACCTTACACTGCTTCCACAGAAAGTTCTCATTCTCATTCCTTCTTAATTTCTGCCCCAAACTGACTGTTAACAAATTATTCTAACATTGCCATTATTACATTAGAGTCTGCACTTGTTCTCATAATGTTTTGTTTTCCTTCTAAAACGTGATTTTTTTCCACCCAGTCTGTGCCTGCAGTTTTTTCAGTTTTGATCAGTACATTACCACTATAAACCAATATAAGTAAAATCTTAAAATATTGCATTCCTAACCCATTTTGTCTCTTTAATCTTAACCATTCCTTCACAATCCTACCCTACGTGTCCTTCTAAAAGCTAATTTGTTCAAAAGCCCTTTGTTTCCTTAGCTAGTTGTTGCAGTAACACTCTTACGTCCTCTATTCTTCATTAAAGCGTTTCCACTTTTTTAGTCCACTTGTCCAGTATCCCTCAAAACAGAATGTAAATCAAAAGCAGACATCTGACGAAACACACAAAAAGGGAAGTTAAATGTTTGCATAACATGTTGGAGGAAAAGAGACTGGGGAAATATGAAGTTTGGGGAGTAAAATTTATATTACAATTTGAGAAAGGGTGATTTGTTAGTTTCTGGTTGATTTGTAAAATACAGCCAAGTAACAACTTGAATGGGAGTAGAAAGGAGGGGGCGGTACAAGATGAAGCACGGGGCAAGATTGATAAAGGGAAAATAGGTGCAATACATTGGGATTTGAAAGTATGGGAGGGTACTAATGAAGGTGTGGAGAAGCTTAGGCATTGGTAGATAAGGGAGAGCGAGTTATGATCGCTGGATGAAGTTTGGGAGGAGTGGCAGAAGATGGCAAGGACACTGATAGAGGTGTGACCCGTAATAAAAAGAAGTTATGTATTCGCCATAACGTTCCATCTGTGTTGTCGACCTTCGTTCATTCTTGACGAATGGGACTCGGTTCCACAGCAGTTATATAGCTCACGCCAGCCAAAAAACTCTTGAGCTAAGACTCCACCCATGATGCCCCTCTCTTCATTACCTCAGATCGGGTTTGCAGACCATAGCAAGAGTGTACACAGAAACTGTAAGCAGAAGCAATGTCCAAAGTAAAAACCCTATGGAAACCCAGGACAAGGGTTCGATCCAGGAGGGGGAAGGCGGGTGGGATGTCAAGAATGAATAAAGATCGACAACACAGATGGATCATAATGGAGAATTCATAATTTTTTTATCTGATGTCAATCTTCGTTCATTCTTGATGAATGGGACAGAGTCCCCAGCTACTTTAGACCCCTGGTGGCCTTATGGAAGGATATTCCTGAGAATCATAGAGCCAAAGGTTGCTCTTCCCCTGGAGACCATATCCAATTTGCAATAAGTGATAAAGGTATGAGGCGTAGCCAAGTTGTGGCTGCACAAATTTCGTACACAGAAGCTTATGGATGAAAAACTGCTGATGTGGCAACTGATCTGGTTGAATGCGCTTTAACAGGTGCATGTAACTTTTGGTTGTTATGTGCCTAAACAAAAGTAACACAGTCTCTCAGCCATTTAGATAAGGTCTCTTTTGATGCAGCTTGACCAGAAAAAGAAATGAACAACTGATCTGATTTCCTGGACTCTTTAGTCCTGGTCAGGTAAAAACTTAGTTGCTTACGTACATCCATTAAGTGTAACCAATATTTACCTTTGTTAGAAAACTTGGGAAAGAAAACTGGTAACTCAACAGTTTGACTACCTTAGGAAGAAAGGAAGGATTAGTTCTCAATGACACCCTGTCTTTATGAAAAATGATATACAGGGGTTTTGCACATAATGCCTGGATTTCGGAGACTCTTCTGGTAGAAGTGATGGCTACTAGAAAGAGAGGTTTTTCAGGAACAGAATTTGGGATGGCAAGTGGCCGCTGGTTCAAAGGGAGGTAATACTAAACATTGCAAAATTAAGGTTAGATCCCACGGAGCTAAGAGATCTTTGAATAGAGGTTTTAGAAGTACAGCACCTTTTAGAAAAACCTTGCATAGGCGATGGGAAATTAAAGAACGGTCATCATATCCATTGTGAAAGTTAAAAATGGCTACTAACTGAACTCTAATGGATGAAGAAGCTTTTTGATCTAAAAGGGCAGCCAAAATTTCCAAAACGTTTTCAACAAGTGCTGAAAAGGGGTCTAAGCTGTTTTCAGAAGCCCAAATTGAAAATCTCTTCCATGTACTGGAATACAGTCTCCTACTGGAAGGTCTATGGGAAGCCAAAATCATTTTTTGTACGGGGGAAGTTCTATTACTTTGCCTGGTGACTAACGGAATAGGAGGAACCAAGCTTTGAGCTTGAGAGAGCATAGGTTGGGATGCACCAATCCCTGCAGGTGAGACAGCAGGCCTGGGTCTGGGTCCAGAATCCACGGATGGTGAATCAAGTGAGGCCAAAGAAAGCAGAACCAAATCTGCCTGGCCAGAAGGGGGCAATGAGAATCACTGTGCTTCTTAACTTTTGGCCTTTCTTTAGGAAGAGGGGTATTAGGGGAAATGGAGGAAAGGCATAAAGAAAACCAGAGGGCCAATTGAGGACAGCATCTCTTGGTGACTCCCCCTGAGGGGGGATTAGGGCAAAGTAGCTGCTGCACTTGCTGTTGGTTGGAGAAGCAAAGAGATCACAGCAAGGCTGGCCCCATTAGCAAAAGATTTCCTTTGCGACTTTGGGATTAAGAGACCACGTGTGAGGCAGTAGAATGTGTCTGCTCAGCCTGTCTGCTATCGCGCTGTAACTCCCCGGGATATGCATTGCCACAAGAAAGCAATTGGAAGATATCACCCACTGCCACACTCTGAGAGCTTCCTGGTAAAGGGGGAAGGATTTGGTTCCACCCTGTTTGTTGATGTAACAAACCACCTATATGTTGTCTGACTGGATAGCAACTGTTCCCAGAGGAAAAGCTGATTAAAAGGCTTGCAATGCTAGCAGCACTGCTCTCATCTTCAGGATACTGATGTGCAAGTTGGCCTCTTGTGGAGACCAAGTGCCTTAGACCGTTTTTCCCAGATAATGCCCCCCCCAATCCTATCTGGGTGGCATCTGTGGTTACTATGGCATCGGGTTGCAGGAAAACAAAGGGAAGGCCCATTAGGATTTCTTCTGACAGCATCCACCAAGATAAATCCTTTTTGTAATGGCCTGTTACCAAGATCGGGTGAGTCATCGGAAGAGATAGGACGGATGGGAGGCCAGAAGCCATTGAAGTACCCTCATTTGAAATCTCACCAAGGGAACCAGGGTAATGGCCACCGCCATAGAACCAAAAGCTTGAAGGACAAGTAGAGCGGGCACTTTGTCTCTCATTAAAATAAGCTGTACTTGAGACCTTATCTTTTGAAGCTTGTGAAAGGGTAGAGAAGCTATACATGAAACTATGTTGAGGTGGGCTCCTATGAATTCTAGATCCCGAGTGGGAGCCAGCTGTGACCTCTCCTTGTTGACCGTTATGCCCAGGGCACTGAACAAGTGTATAATAAAGTCTATAGCTTGAAGCAGTAGATGCCTGGTAGGGGCAGTGACGAGCCAGTCATCTAGATAAGGAAATATCTGGAATCCGTGTAGTCACATGTGAGCCATGACTGCTGCCGTGCATTTGGTGAACACTCTGGGGGCTGCGATGAGGCCAAAGGGCAGTGATCCGAACTGATAATGACTGGCCCCTAGCCAAAAGAGAGATACCTTCTTGAGCGTTTGCCCATCTTTATGTGGCAATATGCATCTTGAAGGTCTACAGAGCACATCCAATCATTTTCCCATAGAAAGGGGAGAAGAGACTGAACCATGACCATCTGGAATTTTGTCTGCTGAACAAACTTGTTCAAGAAGGCTGAAGTCCAATATCGGCCTCCAGTCCCACGTCTTCTTTGCACTGAAGAGAACCTGGGGTAAATTCCAGATCCTATCTGGTCTGGTGGGACTTCTTGGATGACTTTTTTTCCTAGCAGCTTTTGAATTTCTATGGCTGCTTGATCCCTCCAATTGGGTGGAACTTCGGGGATTTTCTCAGTGATCTCTGGAAAAGAGTGAAGGGTACGTGACAGCTTCTGGTAATGATTCTCTGCACCTAAGTATTGGAGGTTATTTGTTGCCAGGCTGTCGAGTGCAGTGAGAGTCTTTCCCGCAACTGCTTCCAGAGGTAAGCAATCAGACCTCCTTTCAGGACCGTTGGTAGAGCTGTCTAGAGAGAGAGTCTCTGGAACCCTGGTTTCACGGGCCACCTTTGCCTTGCGGGTGGTGTCTTCCATCTGAGCTCCTCCTTTTGCCCCAAGGGGAGATGCTGCCACGTGTGTCCTAGAAAGGCCCCTAGGACTTCTTGAACCATATCTTCCTACTCCTCTGACTCATGGAAAAAGATCGCTGAGAAGTAGAGAAACGAATGCCCACAGCAGACAGGGTCTTTTTATCCTTCTCACACCTGCCTAGTGTGTCCCTCACCTTGGGGCCAAACAAAGATGATCTGTCAAATGAAGCATTGATGAAGGAGGACTTGAAGTGCTCCTCGAATTCACACAAGTGCTTCAGGTGTAGCACCTTATGGCAACACCGGAACCCACTGTTCTGGTTGTGCCTTCGGCTGCGTATGCAATGAGCCACATGGACAAGTTTGATATAGACTCCAGGGTGGCTAGCGGAGAAGCGACCTTGTCCTACACCTTACCTTGTCAGACACTGCTCCGGTGAAAGTATCTGATAATTCCTTAATCAGGTGTCTCTGAGTTCTAGTAAAATGTGCCATGAAGTTCAAGGACCTGAGTGTGAAGGTCAATGAAGCGTAGACCCACTTTACAAATCTGTCCAACATGCTAGACTACCAGTTAAGAGGATGGGCAGTAGAACTCTCATCAGCAAGTTCTTTCTTGGTGGCAGTCACCACCACTATGGCAGCTACTGCTAAACCCTTAGCCCAATGTTGGTGGTCTTCAGGAGATGATAAAATTTTGTCCGGTCACTGGGGAATAGGCTATATGGAGTCAGGGGCCTTCCAAGCCCACTATGCGATCAGCTTGATAAGACCATCAGCGAGTGGGGTCACACAAAAAGTAGAACACTTGCAAGTACACCGATTCCTCGGAGGTTGGGTTTTGGGGCTTCCAATTACCCATCTGCTTGAGAATCTCTAGGATTTCTCCAAAGGAGACATCTTCAGGGGGAGACTGGGGGAACCTTCCCCTTCATCATAATCCGTGTCCTAGGTGACAGACTCTTCTGGGGAATCTAGGCGTTTCCTCTTGCACGTCTTCTTACCGGGGGGGGGGTGTTCCTCAGCAGGGATCTCTAAGGAAGACTCAGAAGAAGAGAGGCCTTGTGCAGGGGAAAACTGAAGCATCAGTGTTCTCTGTCCTGTCGTGGGAATTGGTGTCAGCTCTGGACCAGAAGAGATGGTAATGTGAAACTCCGATGCAGGAGGTACCAGCTAAGAGCCTGCAGAGGCTAAAGCTCTCTCCATAACCTGGAAGGCAGGAACCACCCCCCCCCCGTGGAGGAATGGAAGCCCAGAACAGAGAAAGACCACCTCGGAACCAGGGTCACACCCTGCCCCGAGAGTCTGCCTTCCAAAGCAGGAGCCAGAGAAGGACCTTCAATCGACAAGGCCCAGAGAGCCAAGGTTGGCTCCGTATAAAGAGCAGGAGCCAATCAGAGACCCTCTTAAGTGGAGTCTCGGCCCATAGAATCTTTTGGTTCCAAAGATGGAACCGAAGAAGTTAGAGCAACAGCCAGTGCTGAGGTTGGGATGCCTAATGGCACTGGAACAGCTGGTACCGGGGGGGGGGGGGTCAAAGTGCTGGGCTCTGTAGCTCAGGTGAAGTCAGAGGAGGAGACAATGAAGGAGTCCTTGGAGAAGATACCCCAAATCCAGAAGGGAGAGTGGCCTGAGAAGGGGCAGGAATATCTCTGGCTGCCAACAGCTTATCCACCTATCTCACGACATCTACCTCTGAGAGATTCCTGGAGGATCGAACGGACAATCCTGAAGGGGACTCGGGGCATTCCAGAAAGGAACTGGCGTGCAAAAGGGTCGACTGAAGGTGAATACCCCGTCCTGGGAAAGAGACACTTGTCGTGGTTTGGTACCAAGGGGGTGGACATAGCCTGTTGAGGCACAGATGGAGAAGTTGGCACTGATTCAGAAGTTAAAGAAAGTGGTGCCAAAGGCACCGTAGTGGCAGTAGTTGATGCCAAGGGTTCCTTAAGTTGTAGTTTCAGTACACCTTTGCTGTCGTTTCTATGGAGGCAGTCGGAATCGCAGCCCTATGTTTTTGTGCCACCGGTACCGTGGGGGACGCAGGTACTGAGTGACTTTTCTTATTGACAGGGTCTGATTTAGGGGGAATCAGACTTGGAGAAAGTTTTGCTAAAGGTAGTTTTAAAAAGCCCTTCAAAATGAGCATATTCCAACGCTCGACCAAGGCCTGTTTAATAAAGGTCTGGCAGATGTCAGAGGTTTGATCAAGATGTGGAGCTTCTCAACAATAAACACACTAAAGATGTCCATCAGAATTGGGCATTTTCTTCCACAGTCTTGGCAGTATTCAAATCCAGAAGTGCCTCTATGCTTTTCTGCCATTTTCACAATTAGCATGTAAAAGACACATACACACACACACACACACACACACACATAGAAGGAAGGTCTACCAATGATGGTAATGCAGAAATACCAAAAGGTATAAAAGAAAAGAGAAAAGGGGAGTACCAATGATTGTACTAAGAACTACCACAAACGGTAAGAAAGGCAGGAGAGGGGTTATCAACAATGCTAACAGAGATCACCAGAGGTAAAGGGTAGAGTATTCAAACACACGCAGAGAAACAATACAAAGTATAACATAGAAAATATATTTCTATTTAGCTTAATAAAGAAAAATTTTCAAAGACTTAGCTGAGAGCAACATCTGATGCATCTTGCTGACAGAGTGGCAAACGAGATCTGAGGTAATGAAGACAGGGGCATCATGGGTAGAGTCTTAGCTTGAGAGTTTTTTGGCTGGCGCGAGCTGTATAAAGGCCAAGCCAGTTCCAAGGATCATAACAGAGTCCCATTTGTCAAGAATGAATGAAGACTGACAAAATCAGACTATGTACTTAAGGTTAATCCAGCAGATGGTATTGGGTGCCAAGGCAATCAAGAGAGAGAGAGAAGGGAGCGGGTAGAGATGGTAGGTAGATGAAGGTTGCTGGAAATGTGATAAGTTGGAGAGAGGTGACCTATATGTAGTGGGCATGTCACAGAAAGTCAGGAGTAGAAGGAAACAGACCAGGGACATTTGGAAGGTGTTTTTTATGGGAAAGATATGGAGGACACCTGGCCTTTATGGTTGCTTGAAGTGCAAGTAAAAAGAAAAGGATGGGACAGCAGAGAAAGAGAAGAAAACTGATGCACCAGGCGGGTTTGGTTAAATGATAAATAGCACGGGAAAAAAATCTCAAGTAAAAACCTTGTCCCTTTTTCTCTTCTGGTACCAAATGAATAGCCCCTATACTTAAGAGAGAGAGAGTAGTTACTTTTGGTTCTCTGCCCACTGCTTTGGAGGTAGATCTGGCCAACCGCTTGGAGTTGGTGACGTGTGGAAGTGAAATCTGCATCCTCGGGACACTATATTTAAAACCCATTTGTCCTGGGTAATGAGTCCCCAGTCTTTTGCATGAAGTGCCATCTTTCCCCCCAAAGGGGCAGTCAGTTGAGAAGTGCTTGGAAGCTTTAAAAATAAGTCATTGAGACAGTTTACAATAGGGGGAGTTTTATTACTCCCAAATTTGGAAGTGGAGGCCCCCCACTGCTAAGTCCTGTGCGTCCCCTGGGACTGAAGCCTGGGTGTTCTGCTGGATCTGGATTTGGACTGAGAAGGTCTGGAAGAGGCAGGAAAGGTCCAATGCTTAGAAGGCCAATGCCTACTAAATCTTGGAGGCTGTACTTGTAAGAAATCTTTAACAGTTTGCATAGATTTAGCTTTTACCTCTATCTTTTTAAGAACTTATTCTGCCTTGTTGCCAAACAGGAGGCCCAGATTTAAGGGAGCATCCAGTAATTTCGCTTTAACATGACCTGGCAAGGATTGCTCCTTAAGCCAAGCATGCCTTCTAAGTACAGAACCAGTGACCACAACCCTGCAAGATGCCTCTAGTGAATCAAAACCACACTGCAATGTACGTTTACCAACTTGTTCAGCAGACTGCATAAAATCCTGTAAATCCTTATTTTCAGCACAGTCAGGAATCAACATCATTTTCTGTTTAAGCAATCCAGTAATATGCATATGATACTTTAACATATGAAATTGGCAATTCAAGGCCCTAATGGCCACAGTTGCAGAAATGTATACCTTCTTACCCCATCTATCCAGTGCCCTGGAGTCTCTATCAAGGGGGGTAGGATTTTTGGCAGGAGTAGCTTTAATGCCCTTAGGTTCCTGTGAAATAGTTTTAGGATCCTCAGTAGGATTTTTGAAAAGGAACTTGTGAGAGTCAGGTTTTCTGGAAGCAGGAGGTAAAGAGTCAGGGGCCATGCCAGATTCCAAAAAGGCATCATCAACAATGTCCAGTACAGGAGGTATAGCTAAAGGCCTGTGCTGGAGTAGGAGTAAGAAATCCCTAAGCCTCTTTTTAGAATCAGAGAAATCCTGACTTTCCCAATGAAAAAGCTCCCTGAGAGTATGCAAGGTTTCACCAAAAGAGAAATTCTCTGGGAGGAAGCAAAAGGAATAGAGTCCTCAGCATCAGAATCCTCATAGGTAGATAAGGGTAAATTCTGGTCATCAGAGGAAACAGAAATTTCAAAATCCTGGTCAGACGTATCATAAGCAAACTCAGTCCTAGGTCTCTTAGAGGGGGAAGGTTGGCTTCCCCTGATTAAAGTAATAAGGCCTTCAGTCATTCTTATCATTTGTTCTTTAGGCATAGAGGCCTGACCATGCGGGTCTGGCCGTCAGTTTTCTAGGCATGGTTCGAGTTTTAGACCTTGAAGAAGAAGATGGCGCCAGTTTAATATGCAAGTTAGTAGGCCTGAATACACACTCAGAAGCCGGTGCCTGCACAGTGGCTCTGGACCCATCCAAGGTAGAGACATCCGCAGGTTCCACAGTTGAAGCATCTCGCTGCATACCGGATTCCGAATGGGTCTCAGTGAGTACCGGCAAACTGGGCGGCCTGTCTCTGTCTTTATCTTTGCGTTTTCATAGGTTCATAGGTAGGTACTAGGCTATTGGCTCTGGGGCCTAAACAAGCCCAGCCAAAAAGGTACCCTGGCTTTTGCCACCCAAGAAAATTATTTTCCTGTGCCCCTGTCAAGCAGAGCTACAGAAGTGATCCGCGGGGTGAATTTCCTATCTCCCATCCAATCATCAAGATTTTTCTTGAAGAGTGCTAATGAGGAGCTTTGTTTGATATAGATAGGTAGTTTATTCCAGAGTATGGGAAGTCTCTGGGACAGGAATCTATCCCTCCAGCATGTTCTGTTTATTGTGGTGACAAGGTTTAGGTCCCTAGAGCGTGTAGCTCGGAAGGATTGGGATTTCTTTAAGTGGAGCATGTCCAACAGCTCTGGGTTTGACATAGCTTTGTATGTTAGGCAGAGATCACCTCTGAGTAGGCGATATGCGATGCAGTAAAGCTGGAGTTTTTTGAGATGGTCTGCGTAGGGCATCTGTTTGAGGCCATTAATCCTCTTTTTGAGGTATTTCTGCGGCCTTTCCAGTTGTTGTAGATGTCTTGTGAGGTACATACCAAAAGGGGCGTTGTACTCTATATAATGCGTCTAATGAGTGATGAGTAGAGGGGAACAATGACCTCTTTTTTCTGGATGAAAAGCCTTTTGTGATGAGGTGTGCCACATAGAAGGATTTCCTGACTACTGCGGCAATGTGATTATCAAAGGAGAGACTACTGTCCACCTGTGTCCCAAGGTCTCTTTTCACACTTTCAGCGTTAAGTATACTACCGCCTATGTTGTAGTTCATGGGTACAGAGTTTTTTCAGAATGTTGGTAGTCGGATGGCTTATCGAAGATATATCAGGATAATTGAACCGAGCACCAAAAAATTTAAAAGCGCAAATATACAGACAACGGATAGTTTGTGGTTTAAATAAAGCACAAAACCGACAGCGATGTACGTCGTGGTTAGGGCCTAGGCAAGGAATACAGTACGAATGAAAATCTTTATGAGGTAATTTGCTTTCCACAAAAAATGCAATTATTTACTTTTACTGACAATGGTTTAGAGCAAGAAAAAGTTTCCCCAACAGGGTACTTAGCTTTTAGTTGAAGACTTCAGTTCTGAAACTCGAAAATGAAAATTTCAGGAGTCGGCCAACCGGCACTTACGAACTGCTTCTGCTTCGGGCACTACACAGCAAGAAAGACTGATGTAATGACGTTGGCTGCATGTTTTATACCCCTGATGACCTGATGTCATGTAAGAAGAGACAGCAACTGATGCAGGACAAAAGACTTTGTTAATCAGGCTGACTGAGGGCTACCTGCAAGCAGATAACCCAAATGTAATGACTGCAACAGTGAAACCTGAAGAACATCTATGAGTAGGTGCGTGTTATAAAAAAGTATCTTACCTGTAACAGCAGTTATTTACATAAATATTAAGGACACAATGGTAAACTGGGAAGAAGATGGGCGAATACCTCTTTCAGTACTCACCTGTATAAAAAGAACATTCAGCTACACCCACTATATCTGTAATTACTAGACTCGGCCTCAAGTCTAAAGTCATACTGAGAAATGAGTAGCATGAGTAAGCAGGTATGGTCATCTCTTGTAACTCACACAGAGTGGTGTGTGGTATGTCTATTCTTGTGTAGGTAGGTGACATGAGAGTACCTTTTGTAGCTCACTAAATGTTTTGCCTCTATAAAGATAATGCCTCTTTTTTCTCCCTATCTGGCGAATAGAATACTGTTTTAGGTTTTAAACAATGTCACTGTAAAATCCTTTAATGGTACAAATTTATTAGGGCAAACTATACACAATACAAGTGCACGTGTGTCTGTATGCTTGAGTGATTACAGTTTCAAAATGCCCTTTAGGAAGGAAAATGTTGCTTATGCCTTACAGTGTTTAAGTTACGGTAGTCATTGCCCAGCAGCCATGATGCAGAAAAGTATGGTACAGTATTATACAGTGTAGAAGTGATGGTGCAGCAAACCGGCAGTGCAGTGCAAGCTTCATAAATGAATGCCAATACTGCATTTGCCGTTGTGCTAATGCGCCTAGTGATTTAACTGCAACAAACTGGTTCTTAAATTAGTAGCATGCAGTTTTACATATTTTTTTTTAACCTTTGCAGACAAGAGATGTTTGAATGGGTGCCTGGGGAAAGTACAGTTGTGTACACTTACCATAAGTCTAAATGTTCGAGTGTATTCACTGTTGCAGTCATCACACTTGGGTTATCTGCCTGCATGTAGCTCTTAGTCATCCAGAGTACCAGAGTCTTGGGATTTCTGCATCGGATGTTGTCGCCTCTTCCATGACCTTAGGTCGTCAGGGGTATAAAACATGCAGCCGAAGCCTTTACACCAGTTTTCCTTGCCCTAGATGTCAGGAGCCCCCAAAATAGGAAGCTACTGCATGGTGTGGAATACTTCCAGAAAAAAGTAAATACCCCTGCCATAAAAGATGGCCATAAAGAGCATAGGTAAAAAGGATGGAGAAAACCAGGGGGCTGGAGGGAGGGAAACAAAGACTGCAACAGTGAATACACTCTAACATCTACATTTATGGTAAGTGTACACAACTGTACTATGTTCTTCGTGTTTCACTGTTGCAGTCATCAGATATGGGTTGATTCCCAAAGTTGAGGAAAGGTGGAGGTACTCAAGAAGTGTAGGGGCTGGCTAGCAGGCCTTGTAAGACTGCTGCAGCAAATCCAGTTCTGGATTTAGAAAAAATAGTAAGTGGTAATGCTTGGTGAAGGTGTGTACAGAACTCCAGGTTGCAGCTTCCAGGATGTCCCTGGTGGGGACCCCCCTGATAAATGCTGCAGAGGTTGAAGTAGCTCGAGTCGAATGAGTTTTGATCCTCAGGGGGTAGGTTTTCCATGGTGTTTGTAGCAGAAATGCATGCAATGTGCTATCCATTTGAAAAGGGTTTGCTTCGAAATGGCCTTGCCCTCTGCCCCTGTAGCAAGGCCGACTAGTAGCTGGTCAGATATTCTGAAAGGCTTAGTCCTGTCTAGGTAGAACTTGAGCTGTCTGTGTACATCCAAGGAGTGCAGGACCCTTTCCCCTCTATTCTGAAGTTTAGGGAAATAGGTTGGCAAATCAAATGGATGGATTGGTTTAAAGACACACCGGATACCACCTTGGGCATAAGGGAAGGGTTAGTCCTGAGGGGAAACCCTGTCAGCATGGAAAATAATGAAGGGCTCCACCTCCATTACTGCCTGTAACTCAGACACTCTTCTTGTTCAAGTAATAGCTAGAATAAGGCTGTTTTCCAAGAGAGGAATTTTAACTCTGCTGAAGCAGCAGGTTCAAAAGGGGGAAGTGTGAGCTTTTCCAGGTCAAAGTTAAGGTCCCAAGCCAGGTGGGAGCTCTCCTAGGGGGCCTTAAATTGTTAGCTCCTCTCAGGAACTGCTTGATGAGAGGGTGAGAAAAGAGAGGAGGCACAGCATTATAATCAGCTGAGATAGCAGAGGCATGAATCTTAACAGATGAGAAGGATAGGCCTCTGTCGAGCAGCTCTGCTAGGTAATCAAGGATTTGAGGTAAGTTGGGCACAGCTGTGTCCTTTCCTTAAGACTGACTCCAAGAACAATATCTTTTCCACTTTTCAGCACAGGATTTCCTAGTACTAGGCATTTTGGCCTCAAGGATGATGTCCAGCACCTGTTTGCTGAGGGATGCTGGTGGTGTATTCATGGGATAAGCCAGGCTGCAAGGTTTAGGATTTGCAGCTGTGGATGCAAAATCTGTCCCTCCTGCTGAGACAGCAGGGAAGGTGTCTGATGTAGGTGCCAGGGTGGCACTGCTGTCAGACTGCTTAGGAGTGGGTATCAGTGCTGGCGTGGCCAGTCTGGTGCAATAAAGATTGCCCTTTGTCTATCCTGTTTGATCTTGAGTACTACTTTTGAGAGGAGGGGCAGAGGAGGAAAGGCATAAATTGAGAGGTTTTCCCATGTAAAGGATAGGGCATCCACCTTCCAGGCTCTGCAGTGAAGGCTCCCGGTGCAAAATTTGTTCAATTGGTGATTTTGGGGGGAGGCAAAAAGGTCCACCTTCAGAGTTCCCCACCCCTGGGTTAGAAGTTTGAATGAATTGGGTTCCAGTTTCCACTCATGAGGGTCCAGTAGATTTCTGCTCAAGTCATCTGCCAGTGAATTTTGCTTGCCTGGCAGGAATTGAGCTTGTAGGTGCACTTGGATGCACAAGGCTGTGTTCCACAGAGCCAAAGCTAAGCTGCAGAGTGGGTAAGAATGAGTTCCGCCCTGCTTGTTTATGTACCACATAACTGTGGTGTTGTCTGTCTTTATCAGGAGCTGTCCTGGAAGGATAAGGTATTTGAAGACTGTCAAAGCATTCTGTACAGCTATCATCTCTTTTTGATTGATATGCAGGGGAATTTGTTCTGGGCTCCATTTGCCTTGAATGCATTTGCCTGCCATGTGAGCCCCCCACCCATGCATAGTCTGATGCGTCTATTGTCAAGGTTTGGGCAGCAAGGAGTTGAGTGAAAGGAAGTCCCTTGTTATGGTTGCATGCTTCTGCCCACCAAAGGAACTCTGCCCTTAGACAAGGTACGATAGGAATCACTGTTTCCAGGTCCTGAGAATGTTGACATCAGAGACCTTTTAAAGTATCATTGAAGTTTCCTCATATGCAATCTTGCATATGGAATTAGCAGAATGCATTAGGCCATGAACCCTAGGGCTTGCAGTATTTTCCTTGCAGATAGCTGGGTTTCATTGGCCATTAATTTGAAATAGTTTGTCAGATGGACCTGCTTTTCCTGGATTGAGGAATGCCATCTGGGAAGCTGTGTTCAAACTTGCTCCCAGGAATATGTCATCTGGGAAGTTGTGTTCAAGCTTGTTCCCAGGAATACAATTTGTTGGCTGGGCACCAGTTGTGAATTCTTTTCGTTGATGGTATATCCCAGTGAAGTTAGAATTTTTTTTTTACAAATGCCAGGTGCTGAAGTAGCAAATCCTGACTGTCCACCTGAATCAGGCAATCATCCAAGTATGGGTAAATTTGAATATTTCTCTTCCTGCAGTATGCAATGGCTGGAACCAGGCACTGTATGAATCCTCTGGGCAGTACAGCCTGCCCTGAAATGTAGATATTTCCTGCAAGACTCCCTTATGGGGATGTGTAGATAAGCTTCTTTTAAGTCAAGGGTGACTAACCAGGCATCCTTGGCTAGCATAGGAGGAAGCTGTTGCAGTGCAAGCATTTTGAATTTTGGGACCACCAGAAAGGTGTTGCGAACTGACAGATCCAGGATAGGGAGCCAAGAGTTCTCTTTTCTGGGCACCAAGAACAGTCTGGAGTAGAAACCCTGTTCCCTTTGTTCTACTGGAACAGGCTGAAGAGCCCTTATATGGAGAAGGGGAAAGTACTTGCTTTTGAGCCTCTGCCCAATGGTTTGGAGGAAGTAATGGCAACCCACTTGGTGTCGGCAGTGAGTAGAAGTAGAATCTGTATCCCTGGGATACAATGTTTAGAACCCATCGGTCCTGAGTAATGGACATCCAGTTTTTTGCATGAAGGGCGAATTGTCCTCCTAGGGGCGCAAGTTCTTGAGGATGGATGGGAATGATAATTGAAAGTTCTTTGTGAACTTTTTCTATAAGGGGGTGGCTTACCATTCCCTGGTTTTGAGGTGGAAACACTCCATTGTTTAGATCTCTGCATACCCTGAGACTGTAGTCTTGGTGGTCTGTTTCCCCTGGGTTTGGACTGAGAAGGCCTGAGAGGGACTGGAAAGGACTAGTTTTTTGAAGGCCAATGCCTACTGATTCTAGGTGGCTGCACCTGTAAGAAATCTTTGCACAGATTTAGCTTTTTCTTCCATCTTTTTAAGAACGTCTGCTTTTGTGCCAAACAAACATTCCTGATTTAATGGAGCATCTAGTAATTTTGCTTTGACATGGTCAGGCAAGACTTGTTCTTTTAACCAAGCATGCCTTCTCAGTACAGACCCAGTGACAGCAGCCCTGCAAGAGGCTTCTAAAGCATCAAATCCACATTGCAAGTATGTTTACTAACTTGGTTTGCAGAATGCATTAACTCTTGAAAATCTTTACTTTCTGCACAATCTGGAAGTAACACCATTTTTTGTTTAATTAGTTCCATAATATGTTGCTGGTACTTCAACATGTGAAAGCGGCAATTCAAAGCCCTGATGGCAAGAGTTGCAGAGGTATATACCTTCTTACCCCATCTGTCTAAAGCTCTAGAATACCTGTCTGAAGGGGTAGGGTTTTTGGCTGTAGTAGCCTTAATGCCTTTGGGCCCCAGGGAAATGGTATCTGGATCCGCAGTAGGATTCTTAAAGAGAAATTTATGAGAATCAGGTACTCTGTAGTACCGGTCAGGTTTTCTAGGAGCGGGTGATAAGGTGTCAGGAGTAAGACTGGGCTCCAAGAAGACATTGTCTACAATATCCAGGACAGGGGGTATAGCTAGAGGCTTGTGCTGAGGTAAATCTAAAAACTCCCTGAGTCTATTTTTGGACTGAGGATAGTCCTGGCATTCCCAGCGGAAATGCTCTCTTAAGGTATGCAAGGTTTCACCAAAAGAGAAATCCTCTGGAGGGGAGGCAGAGGGAATGGATTCCTCTGCATCTGAATCCTCATAGGTAGATAAGGGTATGTCCTGGTAATCAGAAGGGTCAGACTCATCACACTCCTGGTCTGTAGAATCAGAAGGAAATTCAATTCTTTTGGCAAGGGAAGGCTGGATTCCCCTAATTAGAGTAATAAGGTCTTCAGCCATTCTAAGCATTTGTTTTTGTGGCATGGGAGGATGAGCATGCCCTTTGGACGTCAGTTTTCTAGGCGTAGTGCGAACTCTGGGCCTGTGAAACTCGGTAGTTTTAGTAGGAAATGAAGTTGTCAGTTTAATATGAATATCGGTAGGTTGGAATACACCGTCATAAGCCGGTGCCTGCACAGCGGCTCCGGACCCATCCAAGGTAGAGACAGCCACAGGTTCCATAGTCGAAGAAGCATCTTGCGGCATACTGGACTCTGAATGGGTCTCAGCAGAGGCTTGCGAATCTATAGAAGCAGGCATCAGGGGCTGCAAAGGCACCTCACTGAGTACAGGTGGACTGGTGACAAGCTTAACGGAAGTGTCGTCGGCAGTTTTTGACCTTTGTGGTCTGTCTCTGTCTTTGTGCTTTTTCAAAAGATCGGTAGTCGGATGGCTTACTGAAGCCATTTCGGAATACAGAGAACGAGAGCGAAAGAATTTAGCTACGAAAATTGCCCGATGACTAATGTTTCAGGCATTAAACAAGGCACAAAACCAACAGCTAGGGACGTCATGGTCTGGGCCTAAACAGGTGATGCAGTAAGAATGAAAATCTCTGTGAGGTATTTGCTTTCCACAGGCAAGACAATTGTTAATTTTTTCTGACATCAGTTAGAACAAGAAAAAAGAATCTCCAACGGGGTACTTAGCTTTAGAAGACTTTAGGTCTGAAACTCGAAAAATGAACATTTCAGGTAGCGGCCAACCGGCACTTGCGAATTGCTTCTGCTTTGGGCTCCTTCTTGACAAGAAAGACTGATGTAATGGCGTCGGCTGTATGTTTTATACCCCTAATGACCTGACATTATGGCAGAGGCAACAGCATCCGGCGCAGAAATCTCAAGACTCTGGTATTCGGTAGTACTGAGGGTTACCTACAGGCAAATAACCCAAGTGTGAGGACTGCAACAGTGAAACATGAAGAACATCTAGCCACAGTTGTGAGCAAAAATCCATGACGTTTTAAATATGTCTCTTAATTCCCCTAAAACATTAAAGGAACCAGATGCATCTTCTAAACAATGTATCGCACTGATCACTTTCTGCAATTATTAATACAGCATCAGAAAATCTCATATTTTACAACAGACACTGCAATAACTTAGTGGCAACATCGTACTGTACTAATGCACTGTATGAAAATGAAATCAGGATTTAAATGGGCCAATCAGGAATTTGTGGTACCCTCTTACTTTGAGCTCAAAACTGGGAAATATCGAGGAATTCGGTACAGTTGAGCGGTATGCTCCAAGGTAAAAGATTTTATACCTCCACTCCCTCCTATTGTGGCAATCTTCTAGCAGTGAAAATTTTTCTTTTAATTGAAGCTTTAAGTGATTAAAAAACTAACACATAGTTCAAAATAATGAAACCAACCCTTCAGCAAATTACTTAAAACTGACATACTGTGGTTTTCCTTACCATATAACATTCTGTGGCAAATCTGACATTATTATTATAAATTTTGTTTTGTGTTTAGGTAAACATAAAATGTTACTCGATGTAGGTAATTTTGTGAGCAGACTGAGATAATATTTTTGGTAAAATTTTAAGTGGCCCTTAATATAAGCACTGGTGGCACAGGCTAGCAGACAGCTTCAACAGCAATTTGCAAACAAGCATAGTTTCACAAGGAATCCAGACATACACATATACACACATATACACATGTCCACGCATATGCAGGGACACACAAGGACAGAAATACACGCACACACATATGTATATATATCAACATTCACACTTATATACACATCCACATATATATGCACACATTTATCTATCTACATTTATATTATATATAAGCATACCTATATATACAAACACATCTGTGTATATGTATGTGCATTACACATAACACATGTACATTACACATACACACATGCATAAATACACACATACCCATTTATGTATATGTGTATGAATATATATATAAATAAATATACATCAGTCACCATTCACAAATATCCATCCATACATAGTCCCCACACACATACATCTCTCTCTCTCTATATATATATATATATATCTATATATCTATCTATATATATATATATATATATATATATATATATATATATATATATATATAGGTCCCCTTCAGTAGATCAAACTTTTACAAGTTCAAACCTCATATGGCCAAGACCATATGTACGAACTTGCAGAAGTTCGATCGGACTGAATGGAGATCTCCGTACAGTGCGGAATGGGAAGATTTCCTATTTCTGCAATGTAGTGCGATCTCAGAGTTGGTATATTTAAGTAGGGGGGGTGTAGCTCCCCTGCAACAGATGTTTAGTTTTGTTTTTTGTTCTTTTTTTTTGTTTTTACTTCAGTGTTCAAACTTTTATAAGTTTAAACGTATGGTCTCAGCCATATGTGGTTCGAACTTATAAAAGTTCGATCTACTGAAGTAGATCCATATATATGTATATATATATATATATATATATATATATATATACACACACACACACACACACACACATACATATATATATATATATATATATATATATATATATATATATATATACACACACACACACACACACATATATATATATATATATATATATATATATATATATATATATATATATATATATACACACACACACACACACACATATATATATATATATATATATATATATATATATACATACACACACACACACACACACACACACACACACACACACACACACACACACACACACACACATGTATACATATGGAATTTATAGACAAAGGCATGACATCTAGGTCCAAAGAAGCATTTGGCATTCATCAGACCAGTCATTCAGTACAATGCCCCCTTTGGTATGTACCTAACCAGGTATATCCAACAAATGAAATGTCCACAGAGGTTCCTCACTAAAAGAATACAGGACCCAAGTAACATGTCTATAAAGACCACCTCAAGGCTCTATCCCTTTATTCTGTCTCCTACAGGTTGTAAAGGAGAGATCTATGCCTGGCATAAATGGAATTCTCAGACCCCACTCTGAAGGACCTCCTGCATATCCAGAAAACAAACAGCACCAGAATTACCAGTTCTAAAGACTTTAATCTTGCCCGTGATAAAATAAGACCTGCTGGAGAGACAGGTATGCATCTCAGAGACTACCTCGTCTCTAGAATAGGCACCCCATCCATGTGAAGCAGTGTTAGTGTTCCTTCCTAGCCAATTCAAGCTTAACTTGGACAATTGGATGGGCAACAGGAAATTCATTCCTGGTTTGTCACCTATGTCTCTGATGGACACAGGCAGCCTGTAAATGGTTTCTCTCCCAGGGCTCTGCTTGTAAATGTCTCATCTCCCAAGCCCCTGCTTACACTTATCAAGGTTACCAGAACTTGACAGAGATTTGGGATGCATGGCTAGGCTTAAAAAGGCCCATGTGGTCGTTAGCCTAGTAAACAGCTATGACCCTATATGTATACTATGTGCGCACATGCACTCATACACACACACACAGAAACATGACTCTACACACATATGCACACATGCATACATAAATACACACATGCATATACATTATGCGCACTCATTCACAAACACACGTGCACATAAGCACATGCGGAGTCACACATACATGCCTGTATACATATACACACGCGGGTCTACTTCACTTGACCTAAAACTCATTTGACTGATTTTCATTTGACCAACACCCAAATAACCTAAACTTCAAATTACTGACAACTGACTTGACTAACTCTCACTTCACCGACAGCTTACAATGCTGAATTTCAACATACTAAATCTTAAACCATAGACATGCACACTTAGAACACCAGTAACCAACTCTTTCCAGAACTTAAAAACTGCTTACTTACCCTTTTAACAGAAACTGGATAATGTACAACCAACCTAGGTGAGGGGCTCTGTCCCCCACATCCCCCAATTATATATACTAACTCCAGGATCGCACTACAGTGGGGAAAGGGCATATGTGGCAGGACAGGTAGCTTACATCCTTCTAAGTTGGGAACTGCTGATTGAGGGCTCAGTGTCTATTAATTCTGGTTTAAGCACTTGGGCTTGAGGCCAGTTATTTTACATTAAGAGGGTTCGTGTTCTGCACTCTTGTGGGAGGAGAGGCTGGACTCTGTCCTTCTGAGCTGGGAATTTCTGGTTAAAGCTTACAGTGGCTGCATATTTGAACTGCTTCTTACTGAAATTGGTACACCTCGTTTGCTGTAGCATAGACTAGATCCAGACCTGCTGAATCTAGCTTTGTTTGTATAACTTGAGCACTAATCCAGGCATTCTTTAAAGTATTCAGTTGTATTTATTACTGCTGGTAGTAACTTGATTACAATGTAGCTATCATTTCTAAGTCTTTTGGATTAAGCACTTGGGCTTCAGACCAGTTGTTTTACATTAGGAAGGTTTGTGGCCTGCACTGTGGTGGCAGGACAGGTAACTTACATCCTTCTAAGTTAGGAACTGCTGATTGAGAGCTCAGTGTCTGTTATTCTAAAAGTGTATTCGTTCTGGTTTAAGCACTTGGGCTTCAGGCCAGTTATTTTACGTTAAGAAGGATTGCGGTCTGCACTCTTGTGGGAGGAGAGGCTGGACTCTGCCCTTCTGAGCAGGGAATTTCTGGTTAAAGGCTTATAGTGCCTGCATATTCTAACTGTTTCTTACTGAAAAATGTACACCTTGTTTGCTGTAGCATAGACTAGATCCAGGCCTGCTGAATCTAGCTTTATTTGTATGCTTGTTGTTTGTTTATTTCCCTGAAACGCTAATTCCACCTAAAACGCGGCCTTTTAACATTTCTGTGGATCCCTAGTGATATCTGCATTGCTTACTGTACTTATTTCCTTGTTTCACTTGAAAGAAAGTTACTGTTTGTCGCTTTTGCATTTAAGTTACCTGTAACACATTGCATTTAAGTTACCTGGCACTTGCTCACTAAAGCAATTATACAAGTCAGCTCTAAAAAATTAAAAGCACTACACCCTCACAAACTCCCCTTGAGTACCTTGTTCCCCATTGGCCCTTTTTTTCAATTATAAAGGAATTCCCAATACTATTCTAGCATGTCCAAAGGTCAGTTGTCAATCTCCTCTCCGGTCCAGCAGGTGAATCTGGGAATCTTGAGGCAATGTTACAACTGCCTCATGTACACAGACAACCCTCTCCTCCTCCCAACAAATTCCAACACATGTGAGAGATGCAACCATATAGCCAAACTGGAGGCTAAGCTCTCTCAACTCAGTACTGGCGTAACCACTCAGGAGGAGAAGGAAACCACACTCACTACAATTCCAGTCTCACATAGACCTACCACAACAACAAACCAAACACAAACACACAAAAACATACTCGGAGGCTCTAAATAAAAATCTGCCTAAGCAGCAGAGACCTCCAAAGCAGACACCCAAGCAACCGCTACCCCAAAACAAAACACGTGCAACACATAACTCACAAAGCCAGTGTGCCGAACAGTCACAGCCCTTAAGGCTAAACAACACACCTGATACACTTGTAATAGGTGAGTCTATCGTCAGGCACACTGACGTCACGCTCACCAGGCTGAACAAGGAGAAGGTCACGGTGAGCTGCCTGTCGGGCGCTAGGATCTGCCGCATAACATAAGCACTCAGGTCACTCCAAGGCAAGTACAAATATGACTCAGTCATTGTCCATGCTGGTGTGAATGACCTGAGACGTATCTCCCTGGACTACATGAAAAGAGACATAGAGGAGCTCTCTGAGCATGTAGCCCAGGCCGGTATGACCCTGACCTTGAGTAGCATCTTACCCTCACCAAGAATGATGCCACAATATGAAGACAAGATGATCAATTTCAACAATTGGCTTAAGTGTTGGTGTCATTCAAAGGGGATCCAATGCCTGTCAGCCTGGGATGACATGCTCGATAAGCCACGATGCTTCGCTAGTGACGGCTTGCACCTGTCACCCCTGGGCTTTCGGATATTGGCAAAGGCTCTTGCTACCCCCATAGTGCCTTTTTTAGGCAAGGCTCAAAAAACAAACCCACCTCCATAGGTATCACAAGGGATAAGAAACTAAGAGTAATGCTACTCAACGCCAGAAGTCTAAACCTCAAGATGCACGCACTCGAAACTCTCCTTAGCATGGAGAACATCGATATCCATGCAGTAACAGAAACCTGGTTCAAGGCTCCCGAGAGCACCCCAGCACTACCAGGTTATACCTCATACCATGCTTTTCGCCCCAAAACTTGGACCGAACCACAAAAGGAGGGGAGTATCAATATTCGTCAAAGATACCCACACCTCCAGGTTGGTGGCACAGCATGAAGCATCAGAGACTATCCATGTGCAACTAACTGTGGGTAAAACTGCCTTCCAGTTTATAGCCTGCTACAGACCACCCTCCCAAACACAGGAACCCCACTTGGCCTTCCTGAGAATACTGGAAAATATGAAGGTCTCTCCAAACACCATTATATTGGGCGACTTCAACTACCCAAACATAGACTGGGAGCATTACTCTAGCTCCAACACCCTAGCCCAAAGGTTCCTAGAATTTATAAACTCAAATGCTATGGAACAACTTGTTACCACTCCCACAAGAGGGGAAAACATACTGGACCTGATCATCACCAACATGGGGACACTATGCTCCAGACCAGAAGTGTATCCCTCACTGGTAAGATCAGACCATAAACTAATCTCACTGGATATTCACATCCCGACCCCACCCCACTGCCCAGAAAACCACAGTGAAAAACTTCTCTAAAGCAAATTTCACATGCCTCAAAACAGAGGCGAAATCCTTCAAAGCCCCCGGGCCTGTGGAAAATACGGCCCAGACCGCAGAATCCTTTATAAACGCATTCTATGAACACCTTCAGGAATGCATGGATCATGCAATCCCAAATAAAACCAAAACCCAATCCTCCAAAGGCAGACGTCCTGTCTGGTGGACCTCAGCCATAAACAAACTATACAATAGAAGGAGGAAGCTACTACATGATAGAGCAAAATCCCAAAAAGGGAAGGCATCTCTGATCAGTATTAGCAAAAACTACGGGCACTCATAAAATCGTCTAAGGCCAGCTTCGAGAGAAAAATTGCACAGGACACTAAGGATAATCACAAGGCTTTCTTTAGTTATGTTAGGAACCTGGGTGGGAATTCCCAGATATGCTCAGAATTAGTCCAAAATGACAAAAAATACACCGAGCCCACAGACATTGCCAACATCCTAGCTGACAGGTTCAGTGCAAACTTCTCCCCCCCTCCCCACCAAAGGGCAAATATCTATCCCAACAGAGTGCTGCCCCTGACATTTCAGATGCTCAGGTAAGAGCCGCCTCTCCAAAGCAAAAACACAGCATCAATGGGACCAGATGGTGTCCCGGCTGCGCCCTACATGAACTCCAAGAAGAGCTAAACCCAAACATAAAACTACTGTTTAATCTTAGCCTTACTACAGGATATGTACCCAAAGAGTGGCGTACAGCAACAGTGGTCCCTCTCCACAAAGGTGGTGCCTCAACGGATCCTGGAAACTATCGCCCCATAAGCCTGACTAGCTTGGTCTGCAAAGCTATGGAAAGGATCATCATGGACCTCATAAATAAAGATATTGGGGACATACAGACACTGGATCCTACCCAGTTTGGCTTTGTTAAGGGCAGATCCTGCCTCTTAAACCTGGTTGATTTCTTTGAAACAGTCACCAAGGCCATTGACGAGGGAAGGTGGTCCACACAGCCTACCTGGACCTCGAAAAGCCTTTGATACAATACCCCACTGGCATTATAGATAAGCTCACCAGCTTAAATATAAACCCCTATGTCACTAGATGGGTTGCAAACTGGCTCAAGGACAGAACCCACATGGTTAGAATTGCTGGAGCCATGTCAGACTCCAAACCAGTTACAAGTGGCATCCCACAAGGCTCAGTCCTGGGACCTCTCTTGTTCGGTATATATTTCTCGGCGGTACAGGCCAACACGGAAGGACTGTGGCTGACCAAGTTCGCAGATGACTGCAAACTGGGCGCCATAATCAACTCTCCAGCCGACACAAGCATCCTCCAAAGGGCCTCATAGAAACAGACAACTGGTGCCAGAGCCATGGCCTCAAGCTAAACGCCAAAAAGTGTATAGTCATCCCCTTTGGCAAAAATAAAGTGCCCACAAATTACCACATAGGTAGTAATCCATTAAGTACAGAAGAAGTCATTAGGGACCTGGGGACCCAAGTTGATAGCAATCTCTCATTTGACAACCACGTGGCCAAAGTGGTTAGAAAAACATTTTATATAGCCCACCTAATCATGAAGGGATTCACATCTAGATCAGGGAGGTCATCGTGCCTCTTTACTCATCCCTCATCAGGCCCATAATTGAGTACAATGCCCCTTTTGGGATGTACCTTACCAGACACCTGCAGCAACTGGAAAGACCCCAAAAGTACCTCACCAAGAGGATCAAAGGGCTCAAACAGATGCAATATGCTGCCCGGTTAAAGAAACTCCAGCTCTACTCAGTGGCATACCGCCTGCTCAGAGGCGATCTGTGCCTGACGTATAACGCCATGTCCAACCCAGAATTAATGGACATGCTGCACCTCAGAAAATCCAAATCCCATCGAGCTACGCTCGAGACTTGAACCTCTGCACTGAAATAAATAGGACATGCTGGAGGGACAGATTCATAACCCAGAGACTCCCTTCACTCTGGAATAAAATCCCAGTCCAGGTTAGGCAGAGTCCCACATTGACTCTCTTCAAGAGGAATCTTGATGAGTGGATGGGAGATCGTAGGTTTACCCCGGCTATCACTTCTGTGTCACTGTTAGACAGAGGCACAGTATACTAACCTCAAAAAAAGGCATAGCAAAATTAATTTAAAATGGGTGGCGAAAGCCAAACACACTCTGGCTAGGCTTATAAATGCCCTAGGGCAGATAGCCTAGTATGAACCTATGAACTTGCCTTACAGTACTCTACATGCTGCCACTACTGCTGGGAACGCACAAAACATTTGCGAAATTACTTCAGATACTTCCGATAAAAATGCAGAGAGACAACCCCACAATTAGAAACACTACAACACTACTTTCTACATGACTATTGGTATTCTAGCAGTCAGCACTGTAAGTTACAGTAATTCTTTTTATCACAAGCAAATCACAGGTGAAGGGAAACCCACAACAAGTCTATGTCTTAAAAGTCAGTGAAATGAGAGTCAGTTAAATGAGTTGTCGGTAATTTGAAATTTAGGTAATTTGGGTGTCAGTCAAATGAAAGTCAGTCAATTGAGTATTAGGTCAAGTGAAGTAGACCCACACACACACTTATTACACACACACATATATATATATATATATATATATATATATATATACATATATATATATACATATATAGATATTTACACACACACACACACACACACACACACACACACACACACACACACACACACACACACACACACACGTACGCTTGTACTCACACATTAATGTACAAACAAATGTACTAGCTCACATGCACACATATCCTTACACATGTATATGTGTGTGTTTGTGTGTATATTATATATATAAAACAGTGTAAGAAACTTCTCTGTGTGGAAGATTTTTCAGTCCATATATTTCTAGTTAATCACTGTATATTAATCAGATCAGACAATAGTAGTAGAAGTAGCGAACGTAAACTCGTCAAGTCAAAAAGTAACAATAGAAAATATATAATTCTACAGCATTACTAAGTATTCGAAAGTAATCCAAGCAAGGCAGGCAGTCTGTTTCCAGTCGAAAATCCTTTATTAAGTACACAGACAAGCAATCCAAGTAAAACAAAAATAGAGTAATAATTTCCTCACAAGCTTTCTAAATATATATATACTTTTTATCAGGCATGGGAGTGGTTTATTGTGCTGTAAAACAAAGTGTTATTGGTACACATGTTAAATTCACATCCCTTCCCCCATCAGTGTGACATTCGAGCTGGTCCTGCCCTACCTAGTAGCTGTCATAATAATATATAGCCCTAATCACGGTTGCCACCCGTCCCGTTGTCAGCGGGACACTCACGGTTTGAGTGCTCTCATCCCGCTTCCCATGCTCACCAAGCGTGGGACTTTTAAAAGTCCCGTTTTTTCCCCTTTGCGCTTGCAGCGCTTCGCATTTTAAAATTGCCGCGGAAAAGCCGAAAATACTTCCGGTTTTTCCACGGCAATGCGGCTACGTCACCACCCGGACCTGCAGTTAGAGGGATTCTCTGCTAGGTCCGGGTGGTAATGCAGCACAGTAATTGGCTGCAGCTATTGTAGGGGGCGGGAACTTCTTGTGAAGAGCCCCATAAAGGTCGCAGCTGTAGAGCACTAAGCTCTATAGCAGCTGCGACAAAAGATCTGATTTTTTTCGCCAGCATTGAAGCCAGCATTGAAGCCAGCCCTGAAGCCAGCATTGAAGCCAGCCCTGAAGCCAGCCCAGCCAGCAAGGGAGCCAGCCCAGCCAGCCCAGCCCAGCCAGCAAGGGAGCCAGCCCAGCCAGCCCAGCCCAGCCAGCAAGGGAGCCAGCCCAGCCAGCCCAGCCCAGCCAGCAAGGGAGCCAGCCCAGCCAGCCAGCCCAGCCAGCAAGGGAGCCAGCCCAGCCAGCAAGGGAGCCAGCCCAGCCAGCAAGGGAGCCAGCCAGCCCAGCAATAACTGTGAGTATTAAGTAGATAATTGCATTTTGTGGCTTTAGTTATTTAAAATGGGAATAGTGTGCTTTATTTAAGTTTTTAATGTTTAGAGGTAGATGGGGATGTAGTATGTAGTATTTAAATCTGTGCAGTGGTTATTTTGAGACTTTTGTACTAGTTTAAAATGGGAATATATTGTGGTTTAATTTTTTTAATGTTTAAAGGCAGATGGTGGGTGCAGTACGCAATATTTAAATCTGTAGTAGTTAGTTTGATATTTTTGTGTAGTAGTTTTTAAAGATATAAAACCTGAATGTATATGTAATTGTTATTATGCTTGGGGGTATGATTTGGAAGCATTACTTTTAAAAGGCTGAACTGTGTATAGAAGTTGTTTGTTTCTGTTGTTGGGCAGTGAAATATAAACTTAGTGTGATGCATTTCTATTGTTGTAGCTTTTTCTGGGTATTGTCTGTATGCATATAGGAATTGTTTGAGCATAGTTTGTACTTTTTTGTATGGAAATATGCACTATAATGCTGTTTTCAGGAAGTTACGATATACTGTTTAGGTAATTTTTCCTGTTCCTGCAAGTCCATGTCTGTGGTACAAGTCTACCTTTTGAGGGGAATGTTAACAGTTAATGTAATTCATTTATTATTCTAGTAGGTACACGTTGCCAATTTGCCAAAGCTGTTTCAAGATTGTTTTCATTTATACTTGTAAATGTGTGCATTTAATTTATTATGCATTTTAATAAGGTTAAAATGTACTGTTTTGCTTGTAATGTGAATATGGGTGTGTTACTTTTACTTGGGCCTGTTTATTGCATTGCTGTGCTGGATTAATTGCTATGTTTTGAGGTAAAAGGGGCCCATGGAGTCTGCTGTACATTGTAGTTTGTTACTTCTCTTGCAAGAAGTATTTTTAAAAGTTAAAATGTTTGGACTTTTTTCCCATTTTTTTTTTTTTTTTGTGGATGGATGCTCTGAAGTTAATGCAATGTATTTCAGATTGTGCTAAACCATGTTACAGGGTAGTTTGCGTCTAAGTAGCAAAGTTTTTATTTTGTGTTTTAGTGATGTCTTCAACATACTTATTTACTGTTTTCATTATAATCAGATTATGACCAGTGCTGCTGTTGGGCATGTTTATTAATAGATCACTGCGCTGTGTAAATTAGTGCCATACATTTCTTAATTGCTGTGGTCAAAAGCTAAATTAGGTCTATGGTATCCACTGTGCATTCTCATTCATTTTACTGTTTTTTGGTTCAGTGAATATGGTTAACTTTTTTGTCTTGTGGGGTGTGGTGGGCATGTTCAGTGGTAAAAATAATGCATTTCATTTTCTACAAGCTGTGTTAATGTTAGTCTTCAATGGCCAAAATGCCCCCTACATTACCTCATTTACTATTTGACCTTTTTCAAACTGTTTGTAAACTCTTTTTTGCTCCATTCCTCTATTTCGCATGCCAATGTTTTTCGAGCCAGTTCTTTCACATGCCAATGTTTTTCGAGCCAGTTCTTTCGCATGCCAATGTTTTTCAAGCCAGTTCTTTCATGTGCCAATGTTTTTCAAGACAGTTCGTGCCAATGTTTTTCGAGCCAGTTTCGCATGCCAATGTTTTTCGAGCCAGTTCTTTCACATGCCAATGTTTTTCAAGCCAGCTCTTTCATGTGCCAATGTTTTTCAAGACAGTTCGTGTGCCAATGTTTTTCGAGCCAGTTCTTTCACATGCCAATGTTTTTCGAGCCAGTTCTTTCACATGCCAATGTTTTTCGAGCCAGTTCTTTCGCATGCCAATGTTTTTCAAGCCAGTTCTTTCATGTGCCAATGTTTTTCAAGACAGTTCGTGTGCCAATGTTTTTCGAGCCAGTTTCGCATGCCAATGTTTTTCGAGCCAGTTCTTTCACATGCCAATGTTTTTCGAGCCAGTTCTTTCACGTGCCAATGTTTTTCAAGCCAGCTCTTTCATGTGCCAATGTTTTTCAAGCCAGCTCTTTCATGTGCCAATGTTTTTCAAGACAGTTCGTGTGCCAATGTTTTTCGAGCCAGTTTCGCATGCCAATGTTTTTCGAGCCAGTTCTTTCGCATGCCAATGTTTTTCGAGCCAGTTCTTTCACATGCCAATGTTTTTCGAGCCAGTTCTTTCACGTGCCAATGTTTTTCAAGACAGTTCGTGTGCCAATGTTTTTCGAGCCAGTTTCGCATGCCAATGTTTTTCGAGCCAGTTTCGCATGCCAATGTTTTTTGAGCCAGTTCTTTCACATGCCAATGTTTTTCGAGCCAGTTCTTTCGCATGCCAATGTTTTTCGAGCCAGTTTTTTGTGCCAATTAAGCCAGTTCATTTGTGCTGTGCAGCAATATGTTACTGAACCCTACTAACAGTGTTGGTCAATATGTTGCATATCAGGTAAGTACAGATTCAAGCATGAAGAGAGCAGCAGCTTCATCACAGTCAACCAGCAGCAAGAGAATGTGCAAGTGGCAGGACGTTTGGAAAACAGAATTTGACTGGTTCGAGAGATGCACTGATGTCAAAGCATTCTGCAGGTACTGCAAGAGAGAATTTCTAGTGACCAACGGTGGAAGAAATGATGTCATGCGACATGAGGCAACTGAACAACATAAGACTGCCATTCTTCAAGCTAAATCCACTCACCTGATGACAAAGTGGGCAAGGAATGCAAACCTTGAGGGACCAGAACTTAGAATCATTGCAGCAGAAGCCTCTGAGGTTTTCCATGCTGTTAAGCACAATATTTCATATAACAGCTTGGACTGTGCAGTAAAGTTGGCCAGCCAGTTGTACAGTGACTCAGACACTGCAAAGAAACTATCTTGTGGCAGAACCAAGGCTGAAGCCATAGTTGAAAATGTTTTGGGGCCACACTCATTGGAATGCCTCCTGCATGACCTTCAAAAACCAGGTACTTCATTTGCAATTTCATCAGATGCTTCCAACAAGGGGAACATAAAATAATTTCCCCTTGTTGTGAGGTATTTTTCTAAAGAAGAAGGGGTGGTGAATGGCCTTTTAGACTTCTACGAAGACCCTGACGAATCGGCACAGGCTATTTCACAGCAAATTTCCAACATTATGGAAAGGCATTCCTTGCCCTGGAACCATATTTCAGCTTATGGGGCTAATAATGCCAGTGTGAACTATGGGAAGAAATCTGGTGTGTATACCAGATTAAAACAAAAGTGCCCATCACTCCAGAAAGCTAACTGTCTTGCCCATATCATTCACAATGCAGCCAAAAAAGCTGCGGCACAACTACCATACGATGTGGAAGCATTTGTAATGAGACTTTTCAGCCACTTTTCTGGTTCTGCCACAAGGACCAGAGACTTGAAAGACTTCTTTGAGTTTTGTGGCATGGAATTTGAGAGTCTGTTAAGACATGTGCCAACAAGGTGGCTGTCACTACTCCCAGCCATTGAAAGAGTAGTGAAAAATCTCCCAGTGCTCCAGTCCTATTTCCTCTCTCAGGGAGAAGAGGAGACCCCGCAGATATGGTCGTACTTTTCAGGTAACGAGCATGGTGAGAATGAATTGCCTACACTGCCCCAGTACTATCTGCACTTTCTCTGTGCTGTTCTTGTTGATTTTAATGAACATATAAGTACATTAGAAAAATCAGCACTTACTGCCATGGAAACTTTTGTGTAATGGTCTCTCTGAAGCAAAAACTGCAGGCAAGAGCTGAAGGTGCTTTCTTTGAGGGAAACTTAGGGCACTTATGAGCACATTAGACAGCACTTCTGCTAACAAACTGAAAAGAGACTTTATTGTTTTCTTGGAGACAGCAGTGAAATACCTGGAGCAGTGGTTTGATTATACTGAAAGCAACTACTTGTTTACACTATCTAAATTATCTTTAAATGAGCCCTTTGCCTTCAGTGACTTGCTGAATGTGACCACTGCCCTGAGTCTGCAGGATGTAGATGAAGATTATCTTTAGGGACTACTTGGCAATTAGGCCCTCTCTAACAGTTATGTAACACAAGCTTGACCCCAGGAGAGAAGTGGCTGAAGCTTTTCAAAGAAGGGCCTGAACTGACTACACTCTATCCGTAATTGCTAGGGTTTTATCTATACCACCCTCAAATGCATTTGCAGAAAGAGTTTTTCACTGGTGAAAGGTAAATGGACAGATGTGCGAAACCGATGTAGTGTGGACTTGTTAAAAGCTGAACTAATGATGAGTGTAAATTACGGATGAAATGTTGTGACTTTTACTCAAATATTATTTCAAATCGGCCCTTCTTCAAGCCATAAAATCAAATTCAAAATACACTTTTAAAAAAAAGTGATTTATTGTAATGTAATTTTGTGTTTTTCTTTGTTTAGCATTAATTTGTACTAGGGTATGTAGTTTTGTGTTCTTTGCTTTAGCTTTAATTGACAGTCTTAATTTTATACTTGGCTTGTATGTGGTATGTAGATTTTTTAAGTTTTCTTTCTGAATAGCAATGGATGGTTTATGAATTTTACTTAAATAAACAAGTGTCTGTTTAATGAGTAGTGTGTTTTTAATTCCTTTAAAGTTTATTGTTACAACTGATTAGTGTGTGTGCAGTAATAGTTCACTTCATTTAAATGGTTTGAGTTTTCAGTATGCTGTAATGTCACAATGTTGCATCCATAACTAATACTGCATCTCCTTTAACAACTCTGGTGATGTTGTGGTGGGGTGTGGCCAGTGTCATGTTGGCCACACCCCTATCCTGTTGACCACACCCCCATGTCCCACTTTGCCCTTGTTAAAAGGTGGCAACCCTGGCCCTAATATACTTTAATGGTACATCTTATTTAACCAAATTATTAAGTAGATTATTAAGTCTGTGATTTTATACAAGGCAATATACTACATGGCTGGAAATATATCAACCTTAGTTCATTTTGCGATCAAAAATTATATATAAATATATACATATACATTTTGCATGTAAAAATCAGTTTCTATTTTCATAACCTGTTGTTAACAAAGATCGCTTTCGTCCTAGACTTCTTCAGGTCTGTGTACAAGAACCTAAAAACCTATATAATTGTATAATTATTTAGTATTGTTATTACCATCATTTTGAATAAAGTGGAAAAAAGAGAACCAGAAAAAATAAAAATAAAAATAAAAAATATATGTATGATGATGGAAACAAAATATACACTTAAATTTCAAATGATTTAAAATGGTATTTAAAACCAATTTGTAGAAAAAAATAAAATAAAATACAATTAGTCATGTAAACAATGTGGCAATTTTCTAAGTTCCAGTGCACTTTTAATTGAACAGTAGTAGTTTAGTCCAGGCTTTCTAAAAGAGTTCAGCTTTAATTGCCACACGAGTTCATGTTTCTCCAGAATATTCCGGGTGTCTCCTTCAAGATCACCCATGTCTATGCGATCCAGGATCTGGAACTTAAAACCTGTGTGTCTTTTATGAAGAGAAAGGTGTTTGGCTAGTGCATTATTTTTACATCCAGAGCAGATTTCTGACAGATGACATGAAATCCTTCACTAGAGTTTTACAGTCTTGCCCACATAGAATGCATCACATTCATTGCACTGTGCCCTGTAAATTACTTTTTTAGTGTTACAGTCACCCCCTGCACTGGTTTTAATGATCTATCACCTTGCTGTATAAATATACAAAATGTACAATTAGTTTCGCATCTTTTAGTGCTTTTCTCACATGGTCTAGGTTTAAATTCAACAAAACTTCTAATATTCCTGGCCTTCCTATAAACAAATGATGGGGCTTCACCTAAGATGTTAATCAGAAAAGGGTCTGTGACAATGTCCCAGTTTTCTTCAATAATATTTTTGACACTGTGATAATCCAAAGTGTATGTCAGGATGCAGCTATTTTTGCATTTGTTATTCTCTGTGGGATTACTTAACATTTTTCTACTGGGGAGGTTGAGTGAAGGTGCTTCAGTCCTTTTCAGTTCTATAATGGGTTCCAGGATGTTTTTTAACATCTGACTTTCATAGCCTCTCACTAGAAAATCATTCTCTAAGTTGTTCAGGTTTCTCATAAATGGTTCCATCTCTGTGGTAATTCGAGCTAATCTATAGCCTTGGGATTTCACTACATTATACTTGGTTTTTGCAGGATGTAGACTTTTACTGTGGAGTAATAAGTTAACCCTTGTTGGTTTTCTGAATAGATCAGTGGTGATTCTGTTATTTTTGGTGTCCTTGGAAATCTGCATATCTAAGAAAGTGGTTGAAGTACAGCTATGGGAAGAGGTAAACTTCAGGAAGGGGGTTGTTTGATTGAGGTAAGTGATAAAATCTCCAAGCTGCAAGGTGTCACCTTCCCACACAATAAAGACATTGTCAGTAAAACGTAAATTGCATGTGATATGCTACATGTAGTTTGTGTTGTTTAACACAAAGTCCTCCTCCCATTTGCCCAGGGCTATGTTAGCTATGCTGGGAGCCATGGCAGCCCCCATTGCTATACCAGTTTTTTGTTTGTAGTGTTTGCCATTGAAAGTAAAAAAAAAATGAAGTCCAGTACAAGATTAATGAGCAAAGGCTGACATCACATCTTTAAAAACATTGGAAAATGAGAACCACAATAACCTAGATGCTAAATTTGAGCTACTTAAAGAAAGAGTGAAAGGATATGAGCAGTCCATTAAAGAAAGAAAGATTAATAAAATGAAACGAGATCAACTGGACAAAGATGATCCTGGGAGACTTACTAGGAGGTACAATAATAATATCAACAACAACAGGAGAACCAACAACAGACAAGGTTTTAGTTATTACAGGGGATATAAGGGAAAATATAACCGTGCCAGCAGACCTCAACAGGATTTTCCCAGGGGAGATCCTCGCACAAAATCAGACAGGGGCACAATACAGGACCAAAACCAGACAGGGGCACAATACAGGACCAAAACCAGACAGGGGCACAATACAGGACCACCAGGAGACTGCCCCTCCAACATCTCATTCCCCACAATCCCAATCCCCTCTGGCTATCAACACTCTGCAGAAGCCTTTGACATCACAGAAGGATCAGGACAGGAACATAAGCCACAGCGGCAACCAGAACCGAGAGAGTTCTACAGGACAAATTACAGGGCTAGCAGGACAACCGGGACCACAGACAATCCAACTACAAGGAGCAGCAGCACCATCACAGAGACCAGTTTCTTCAGGAAGACCAATATCGACAGCACAGACATCAACCACCACACCAATACCAAAGCCAGTACCAGTACCAGAACAAGAACAACGACCATTAAAGAAAGAAAGATTAATAAAATGAAACAAGATCAACTGGATTGGGAAGGTGGTCTAATGGTTAAGGTGTTTGCCTTACAAACAGAAGGTGTTTGCCTTACAAACAGAAGGTGCAGGGTTTGAATCTCACAAGGGATTATTGGCTAAGCTTAAAATGGCTCGCAAGGGCAGTTAGCTTAGTACTAATCTATGAACCTATGAACCACCACCAGAGCCCCAGAGCTTGTCCCTCTTACCAGGTCCCCCCATACCACAGCGAGGAATACTACTACAACCCACCGAGATTCCAGAAAGCAGAGGAGGAATTACAGAGGTCTCATACTCTATCCACAAACTCCCAGGGAGACAGGAGAACCAAACAGTGGACAGGGGTGAGGGAAATACAATACCTGGGCAATCCCGACTGGAACCCCGACTACAACCCAGGTCCCAGGCTCACTCTGTTAAAGCACTGACTGAAGAGAAAAAAAGTGTGTTGTCCAAAGGACTTACTTTTGTACCGAGCTGCAGGAGTGAGGTTGCTCAAGTACTGATAGACCTTAAAATGTTTGTGAGGAAGTTCAACTTAAGGGTACAGTTTCATGGCAAAAGTAATGACACTGAAAATAAGCCTATTGATGAAACTATAAAAAGGCCTAGCAGCTATTGTCCACCACTACATCAAACACTAGCTGCTTTCGAAGTGAAATGTGAGATGGATATCAGGAAACTGATTAAAAAACCTCCAAAGAAAAAACTTCATAACTTAACACAGGGAGAAAGAAAAGCATTGCTTGAGCTAGGCAATGATAAATTCAGGCGTGTAATGAAGGCAGACAAGGGAGAAGGTATACTTGTGGCTGATACCACTAGCTACAACTAAAAGATAGAGAACATGCTGGAGGATAACAGATTTTATGAGTTATTTGCCATGGATGACATAAAAAGAGCATATGATTTATGGAACACTAATGTCACCACATTATGGGAAGAAAAACTTATCACTGAAAATCTTTATAATTATTTATGGAGCCAATGCCCACGTTTACCTTATTTTTTTTGGAATACCAAAGCCACACAAGAACAGAGAAGACCCACCTTATAGACCGGTGGTAGCAAGTGGAGGTTCCCTTACTGAAGCCACAGCCATTTACCTTAATTACTTGCTGAAACCTCTAGCAGAAAAGAATAAGTCATACATAAGAGATTCAATGGATTCTTTGAAGAAAATAAAAAACATTACGGTGGAAGCTGACAGTATTTTGGTAACTATTGATGTGGAATCCTTGTACACAGTGCTCCCTCACAATTACTGTATAACAGCAGCTACGGAGTCTTTTAAGAAACATAATCAGGGTACACAGGCACAACTGCAAAAGTTAAGCAAGCTCATTAATCTTGTACTGGACTTCAATTTCTTTACTTTCAATGGCAAACACTACAAACAAAAAACTGGTATAGCAATGGGGGTTGCCATGGCTCCCAGCATAGCTAACATAGCCCTGGGCAAATGGGAGGAGGACTTTGTGTTAAACAACGCAGACTACATGTAGCATATCACATGCTATTTACGTTTTATTGACGATGTCTTGATTGTGTGGGAAGGTGACACCTTGCAGCTTGGAGATTTTATCACTTACCTCAATCAAACAACCCCCTTCCAGAAGTTTACCTCTTCCCATAGCTGTACTTCAACCTCTTTCTTAGATATGCAGATTTCCAAGGACACCAAAAATAAAAGAATCACCACTGATCTATTCAGAAAACCAACAAGGGTTAACTTATTACTCCACAGTAAAAGTCTACATCCTGCAAAAACCAAGTATAATGTAGTGAAATCCCAAGGCTATAGATTAGCTCGAATTACCACAGAGATGGAACCATTTTTGAGAAACCTGAACAACTTAGAGAATGATTTTCTAGTGAGAGGCTATGAAAGTCAGATGTTAAAAAACATCCTGGAACCCATTATAGAACTGAAAAGAACGGAAGCACCTTCACTCAACCTCCCCAGTAGAAAAATGTTAAGTAATCCCCACAGAGAATAACAAATGCAAAAATAGCTGCATCCTGACATACACTTTGGATTATCACAGTGTCAAAAATATTATTGAAGAAAACTGGGACATTGTCACAGGAAACCCTTTTCTGATTAACATCTTAGGTGAAGCCCCATCATATCTTTATAGGAAGGCCAGGAATATTAGAAGTTTTGTTGAATTTAAACCTAGACCATGTGAGAAAAGCACTAAAAGATGCAAAACTAATTGTATATTTTGTATATTTATACAGCAAGGTGATAGTTTTTATTGCCCTTATTTAAAGAACATCATTAAAACCAGTGCAGGGGGCGAGTGTAACACCAAAAAAGTAATTTACAGGGCACAGTGCAATGAATGTGATGCATTCTATGTGGGCAAGACTGTAAATAAACTCAAGCGAAGGATTTCATGTCATCTGTCAGAAATCCGCTCTGGATGTAAAAATAATGCACTAGCCAAACACCTTTCTCTTCATAAAAGACACACAGGTTTTAAGTTCCAGATCCTGGATCGCATAGACATGGGTGATCTTGAAGGAGACATCCCAAATATTCTGGAGAAACATGAACTCATGTGGCAATTAAAGCTGAACTATTTTAGAAAGCCTGGACTAAACTACTACTGTTCAATTAAAAGTGCACTGGAACTTAGAAAATTGCCACATTGTTTACATGACTAATTGTATTTTATTTTATTTTTTTCTACAAATTGGTTTTAAATACCATTTTAAATCATTTGAAATTTAAGTGTATATTTTGTTTCCATCATCATACATATATTTTTTTTATTTTTATTTTTTTCTGGTTCTCTTTTTTTCCCACTTTATTCAAAATGATGGTAATAACAATACTAACTAATTATACAATTATATAGGTTTTTAGGATTCTTGTACACAGACCTGAAGAAGTCTAGAAGGACGAAAGCGATCTTTGTTAATTAGAAGTTATGTACCTACCATAACGTTTCATGTTAGTTGTCTTCTCTCGCCTTCTTTCTTGCTGGATGGGTTCGGAGCCGATCCTCGGCTCCGACTCGGCACTTGCTAAGCTCAAGAGTCACTTCCACCAGCTCGAGGCAGCCCCATATCCCATGATGCAAGGTGGAGATTACCCAGATCTCGTTTGGTAGCTAGAGGAAAAAATACCTACTATCTTCCCCCAAGGGAAGAAGAACAACTAACCTGAGAAAAAACTGTAAGGGGAACCCAGGTAACTAAGTGCAGAGCTAACTGGTGTCCAAGGGAGAAATCTCCCAGAGAAGAGGATAGTTCAAGGTCTGTCCAGGCTAGGGGACAGGAGGGAAAGAAAGAGAGAAGACAACTAACATGGAACGTTACGGTAGGTACATAACTTCTAAATGTTAAGTTGTCAATCTCGCCTTCATTCTTGCTGGATGGGACTGCGTCCCTAGCACCTCTATCCTGGGTGGCTCAATGGAACAGACTCTTGAGAACTGTGGAACCAAAACTCGCCCTGTCCCTGGAGGCCAAATCCAATTTGTAATGTGAGACGAAGGTATGAGGAGTGGCCCAAGTGGCTGCTGCACAAATAGTGTCTAAAGGTAGTCTAGCCTGAAAGGCTGTAGATGTGGCTAGGCCTCTGGTAGAATGTGCTTTTGGTATTGAGATCAGCTGTTTGCCCCGAAGCTGATAAATATAAGAAATAGTGGAAGACAGCCATCTGGATAAGGTCACCTTAGAAACAGGGAGACCTTTCTTATTTTCAGCATAAGAAAGAAAAAGCTGATCAGACTTTCTAGATTGCTTTGTTCTGTCCAAGTAATATCCGAGTTGGCGATGAACATCTAGGCAATGCAATTTTTGTTCCGCCCTGTCAGAATAATTGGGAAAAAATACTGGAAGATCAATAGATTGGTTTAAATTTGTCTTAGAAGCAACCTTGGGCAAAAAGGATGGATTAGTTCTCAAAGATACTCTATCCTTGTGGATGACAAAGTAAGGGGGACGAACACAGAGAGCATGAAGTTCAGACACCCTTCTAGCCGAAGTAATAGCGACTAGAAAGAGTGTCTTCCAAGAGAGAAATTTTAATGAGCATGTAGCAGCCGGTTCAAAAGGGGGAAGTATTAAGGAAGCCAGCACTAAATTTAGATCCCACTGCGGTGGAGGATCCCTAACTGGGGGTTTAAGTAGGAAGATTCCTCTGAGAAAAGCTTTGCAAAGTTTGTGAGATATAATGTTCTGGTCTGCAAATCTGACATGAAAATTCGAGATTGCTGCCAGCTGGACTTTAACTGTGGAAGAAGAAGGACCAGAGTGAAAAATTTCAGCTAGGAAGTCCAAAACTGACTGAATAGGGGCAGTAAAGGGATCTATGTTCTTAGACCTTGCCCAAAAGGAAAAACGTTGCCATTTGCTAGGGTAAATCCTTCTGGTAGAGGACTTTAGAGAAGCTACTATGATATCCCTAACGGGATTAGAGATCATAGGAAGCCTGGCTAAGGAAGGAAGTGGAGCAACCAAGCAGTGAGGTTGAGGGAACGAATGGACCGGTGCAATTGACCCGACTGGTGGGTCAGAAGATCTGGAACTGGGTCCAGATGCCAAGGCTGCACTAAAAGATGTTGATGAAGGAACGGGAACCAAATTTGTCGAGGCCAGTAAGGAGCAATGAGAATCAGCTTGGCTCTCAAGTCGGTAGCTTTCTGAAGCACTTGAGAAATCAACGGAAAAGGGGGAAAAGCATAAAGAAGTCCCCGGGGCCAATCTTGGGTTAGAGCGTCTCTGGGGGGATGGCCTGGAAGTGGAAAGAGAGAGAAGAAGTCTGGGCATTTGCTGTTTTGGGGTGTAGCAAAAAGGTCGCAGCAAGGAGGGCCCCACTTCTGAAAAATCTCTTCCGCTATAGATTGTTTGAGAGACCACTCGTGAGGCATGAGTATAGCTCTGCTCAACCTGTCCTCTATGATGTTGGTTTTCCCGGGATATGCGTTGCTATCAGAAACCGCTGAGAGGAGATCGCCCATTGCCAAAGTCTGAGAGCTTCTCGACACAGAGGATAGGACTTGGTCCCGCCCTGTTTGTTGATATACCATACTACGGACATGTTGTCCGTGTGAACTGCGATAGTTCCTAAAGGAAGATAGTCGTTGAGGGCTTGCAACGTTAAAAGCACTGCTCTCATCTCTAGGACATTTATATGCGGGTGGTATTCGAACGGTTGCCACGTGCCATGGACCATCCTGCCCTGATAATGCCCCCCCACCCAATCAGGGAGGCATCCGAAGTGACCGTGGCTACCAGAGCCAGGGGGACAAATGGTCTGCCCTGATGGACTACGGGGGAAGACATCCACCAGGATAGATGGCTCTTGCAGATCTGTGTGACAAGGATCTTGTGACGCATGGGCAACTGCTGGAAGGACCATTGGGTAAACAACATCCACTGTAGGAGACGCATGTAAAAGCGGGCCAGAGGAAGAAGTGTGATGGCAGCTGCCATTAGGCCTAACACTTTCAGGACCAACCTGGCTTGTACCTGTTTGCTGAATAGGATGATCCGAACATGATTTTGGATATCCAGGATTCTTTGATTTGTTAGATTTGCTGACATCCGAGTAGTGTCTAGATCTGCGCCTATAAAGGTAATAGATTGGCAAGGCGATAAGGAAGACTTTTCGAAGTTGACAGAAATCCCTAACTGGCTGCAGAGACGTAGAGTGTAATCCCTGGCCTGGAAAAGTTGATGCCTGGTGGTGGCTGTGAGGAGCCAGTCATCTAGGTACGGAAACACCTGGAATCCCTGACGTCTCAGGTGAGCCGTGACCACTGCCATGCATTTGGTGAACACTCTGGGGGCTGTGGTGAGACCAAAGGGCAGGGCTTTGAATTGAAAATGACTGGTCCCCAGCCGAAAGCGGAGAAACCTTCTGGAGCGTCTGTGGATTTTTATGTGATAGTACGCATCCTGAAGGTCTATAGAGCACATCCAGTCGTCTTTGTCCAGAAAGGGCAAAATCGATTGAAGTGTGACCATCCGAAAACTCGTCTTTTTGACAGACTTGTTTAGTCTGCTGAGGTCTAATATTGGTCTCCAGTCTCCCGTCTTTTTGGGGACCAAAAAGAACCTTGAGTAGATTCAGGATTCTAAATGGCCTGCTGGAACTGGCTGGATGGCCCTTTTCTCAAAGTTTTGAAACCTCTAGCTTTGCAATTTCCCTTAGACCGGGTGGAACGTCTGGAAGGGATCCTTTTTGAGGGAAGGGGCTTTTCTCGAAAGGTATTTTGTAACCCTCGGATATGATCGACTGCACCCATTTGTCTTGAGAAAGGGAAAGCCAGGCTTCTGGGTACAGTGACAATCTCCCCCCGACTGCCTCCAAGGGTGGGCAGTCGGGCAACACCTCAGGGATGCTGGAAGGGCTTGTCAGAGAGAGGCTCTCTGCTGCCCTGGTTCTGCGGACCCCCTCTGCCCCTAGGGCGGCGTCTGTTGTTATTACCCCCTCTGCCTCTGGGGGTAAATTGACCACGTGCGTCAGGCGTGACTCCTTGAGATTTTCGGAACCACATTTTCCCTCCCTTCTGACCTTTGGGGTAAGGCCTTGAAGAGGTGGAGAAACGGACTCCTACGGCAGAAAGAGTCTTGCCATCTTGCTCGCACCTGGTCAAAGTGTCCTTCACCTGAGGTCCAAACAAAGTTGTCCCATCGAAGGGAGAGTTTGTGAAGAACGCCTTAAAGGGGTCTGCAAAATTGCAAAGTCGCATCCAGGACTGACGTCTGAGAGCCACTCCTGTGCCTGCAACTCTACTCGCTCCATCGGCTGCATAAAAAATGAGCCGCATGGAGGAGTTAGTTATGGAATTTAGGATTCCCAGCTGAGAGGCAATCTTCTCTTGAGCCCCAGCAGCTGACGGATCCTGTACCACCTCACCCAATTCCTTGAGGATATCTCTTTGAAGTCGGGTGAAGTGACACAGATAATTCAGCGAACGCATAGCAAAGGTCGCTGAGGAAAACATCCGCTTACCATACCTGTCCATGGTCCTAGACTCCTTCTTAGGAGGATGGACCGCACGAAGGATCTGCAAGTTCCTTTTTGGTGGCAGCCGCCACCACCATGGCATCAACCGGGACACCTTTAGTGAGAAACTGTTTTTCAGTGGGGGTCGTGATAAATTTAGAAGGCCTCCTGGGAACTGGTTCCACAGAATCAGGAGATGCCCACGCCTTTCGAGCTATCACGTCCATGAGGGGGTCGAAAGGCGGAGAAACCCAGGAGGTGGAGGGTCGAGATCCAAAGCCTCCAGGTATACCGACTCATCCTCGGAGGGGTTAATGGAGGCCAGTTCCCCTCTGTTTCAGGAGTTCAAGAATGTCTGAAAAGGAGACATCCTCAGAGGGGATCTTGGGACCCCTCCGACTCATCTAAGTCGGTATCTGATGTCGTAGACTCAGGGAGTCTAAATGCTTCCTCTTGCAAGTCCTCTTATGTGGGGTTCCCTGAAGGATCAGGAGAAACCTCGAAGAGGAAGGTATTCCCAATGGGGAAACCTGGGGCGATGGATCTCTGGGTCCGGGAGCAAGAGAGTGGGAAGAGATATCTACAGGCACTGAAGAGGGAGGAGCTAAAGGGACCGACTGTTGACTCAGCTCGGGGGCTAGTACACTCCTCATCACTCGGGCTCCCTCCCGGGAGGACCGAGCTCCCGCCCGAGGAAACAGGAATCCCGCCCCACCGAAGGGAAGGCTCGAAGCAGATGTCGGTGCCGAAGCTTACCAAAGCCGAAGCTCCGAGGGGGAGAACGGGGTCGGACAAGGGTCCGATGCCACTCGCCCCCTCGGAACAGACGAGGGAAGCCTGACAACCGGATCCCTCCATGGACGGTCTCAAGGAGGAGATAGGAGTTGAAGACGATGGAGCCGAAAGGAGTGGTATCGGCTCCGAAGCACCAACAGTCACAGTTCCAATAAGCTCCGGCTCCGAGCTCTGAAGGAGAGTCGAAGGAGGAATTTCTGGAGGGTGTGGAATAGCAGTCGTCTGCTGAGACGGGCTATGAAGTATCCGGGCCAGTGCCTGTGATTTCAGCAGTCTACTCACCACTCTCTCCAAGTCATGGTCTGAGAGTCTGGAAGACCTTGAGGATCGGCTCCGATGGCTCCGCTCCGAAAGTAAGGGAGAGGCCGGAGCCGAATGAATAGACTCCAGCGACGGAGATCTGGATCTCTTTCTCGACGGAGCCATCGGAGCCGAAGAACCTTCGGTTCCAGTTGGAGCCGACAACTTGTCAGCTCCGAGCTGGGTCAGAGATGTGTCGGCTCCAGCCGGAGCCGACACAGGCATGGAAGCAAGAGTATTGGCGCCGATACCGAACCTTCAGAGAAGGAAGGATTGGCTCCAGCCGGAGCCGATCTCGACTCCGAGGGAGTCGGAGCCAAGGCTGAAGGCTTGGACACTGAAGTCTGGGCCTTGGGAGGCTTTGAGGGCTTCCCCGAGCGGACTTAGCGGGAGCTCTCAGGCTTTAATAAGCCCCTGAGAATAAGTTTATTTCTACGTTCCTGCAGGACTCTCTGGCTGAAGGAGTGGCAAATAGCACAGGAGTCCTGCAGGTGTAGAAGTCCCAGGCAATAAATACAAGAAGTGTGACCGTCTGTCAGAGACATCTTCTGACAGCACGAGTCACACTTCTTGAAGCCTGAGACCCTAGCCTCTTTAGACATGACTGAGTACCTAATCACACACACACTACACAGTCAGTCCACAAATTAAACTAGATTAACAAAACCAAGTACAGGGAAAAAACACACAGACACACCCAAACAAACCCTGACAGGAAAAATATAGGAGGGGTAAAGACCTAAGGCCCGACTAGCAAAAACATGAATAAAGGGAACGGGACACTAACGGGAATAGGGCTAAGTGAATCGGGAAGTTAACAAAGTAATATATATATAAATATAAAGTACTGGGGTGGACTAAAGTCTCAGAAAAAAAGGTAGAAAAATTCACTTACCAAGAGCTGGTAAAAAGTTACCTTATGAGCGCGCAACGAGATCTGGGTAATCTCCGCCTTGCATCATGGGATATGGGGCTGCCTCGAGCTGGTGGAAGTGACTCTTGAGCTTAGCAAGTGCCGAGTCGGAGCCGAGGATCGGCTCCGAACCCATCCAGCAAGAATGAAGGCGAGATTGACAACTTAACATCAATAGGTTATGAAAATAGAAACGGATTTTTACATGCAAAATGTATATGTATATATTTATATATAATTTTTGATCGCAAAATGAACTAAGGTTGATATATTTCCAGCCATGTAGTATATTGCCTTGTATGAAATCACAGACTTAATAATCTACTTAATAATTTGGTTAAATAAGATGTACCATTAAAGTACATCAGGGCTATATATTATTATGACAGCTACTAGGTAAGGCAGGACCAGCTAGAATTTCACACTGATGGGGGAAGGGATGTGAATTTAACATGTGTACCAATAACACTGTTTTACAGCACAATAAACCACTCCCATGCCTGATAAAAAGTATATATATATATATTTAGAAAGCTTGTGAGGAAATTATTACTCTATTTTTGTTTTACTTGGATCGCTTGTCTGTGTATTTAATACAGGATTTTCGACTGGAAGCAGACTGCCTGCCTTGCTTGCATTACTTTCGAATACTTAGTAATGTTGTAAAATTATATATTTTCTATTATTACTTTTTGTCTTGACGTGTTTACGTTCGCTACTTCTACTACTATTGTCTGATCTGATTAATATACAGTGATTAACTAGAAATATATGGACTGAAAATCTTCTGAGAAGTTTCTAACACTGTTTTGTTTTTAGACCCACTACACTTTAGTGGGTTGTTTTGAGACTTCAGGGATACCACGGAGATTACTTGTTTTATATTTTATATATATATATATATATATATATATATATATATATATATATATATATACACACACACACACACACGTACATAAATCTATACACACTCTCTCTCTCTATGTATGCATATACAGATATATACACACTTACACATAAAGTGGATATAAGAAGTGTACGCACCCCTATTAAAATGCCATGTTTTTTATATAAAAAAATGAGACCACAATAAATCATTTCAAAACTTTTCCCACCTTTAATGTGACCTATAACATGCACAATTCAATTGAAAAACAAGCAAATCTGTTAGGGGAAAAAATACAAAAAATAAAAAACGTACAACAAGCTGGTTGCATAAGTGTGGGCACCCTTAAACTAATACTTTGCAGAAGCACCTTTTGATTTAATTATAGCATTCAGTCTTCTTGGGTACACATCTGCCATCAATTAAAGAGACTGATTAACCCCAAATAAAGTTCAGCTGTCCTAGTACGATTTTCCTGACACTTACTCAGTTGCCTGCTGCAGCAAAAGCCATGGTTCACAGAGAACTTACAAAGCATCAAAGGGATCTCACTGTTGAAAGGTATCAGTCAGGAGAAGGGTACAAAAAAAACTTCCACAGCATTAGATATACCATGGAACACAATGAAGACAGCCATCAAAAAGTGGAGAAAATATACGACAACAGTGATGATGCAAAGAACTAGACGTCCCTCAAAAATTGATGGAAAGCGAAGACAAAAACTGGTCAGGGAGGCTGCCGAGATCTACAGCCACACTGAAGGAGTTGCAGAAATTTCTGGCAAGTACTGGTGGTGTACTACATGTGACAACAATCTCCCGTATTCTCCATGTGTCTGGACTATGGGGTAATGTTGCAAGATGGAAGCCTTTTCTTACACAGAAAAACATCCAGGCCCAGTTAAAATTTGCAAAACAATACATCACGTCTCCCAAAAGCATATGGGAAAATGTGTTATGGTCTGATGAGACCAAGTGTGAACTTTTTGGCCACAATTCCAAAAGGTACGTCTGGCACAAAAACAACACGGCATCACCAAAAGAACACCATCCCCATGGTGACGCATGGTGGTGAGTATCATGCTTTGGGGCTGCTTTTCTTCAGGTGGAACTGGGGCTTTAGTCAAGGTGGAGGGAATAATGAACAGTTCCACAAACCAGTCACTTTTGGCCTAAAACCTTCAGGCGTCTATTAGAAAGCTGAAGTTGAAGAGGAATTTCACCTTTCAACACAACAATGACATCAAGCATACATCCAAATCAGCAAAATAATGGCTTCACCAGAAGAAAATTAGAAGTTTTGGAATGGCCCAGACCTAAATTATTTATTTAATTTTACATTTGATTACCAGGAAAGTCCGACTAGATGGAATGTTTATTTTCAGCGGAGGCCCAGAGAGAAAAGCTCCACATATATAACAAAGAAAAGATGTCCGAAACAAAATATAAAAGAGATGGAAGATTACAAAAAAAAAACAAAAAAAAAACAATAGAAAATCTGTGGGGTGACCTAAGAATGCTGTGAACAAGAGATGCCCCTCAATCTGACAGATTTGGAGCACTTTTGCAAGGAAGAGTGGGCAAATATTATCAAGTCAAGATGTGTGATGCTGATAGACTCCTACCCAAGAAGACCGAATGTTGTAATTAAATCAAAAGGTGCTTCAACAAAGCATTAGTTTAAGGCTGTGCACACACAACAGACTATTAGTTTAAGGAAGTGCACACTTCTGCAACCAGTGTACTGTATGTTTTTTTATTTCTTATATTTTTCTCCTAACAGATTAGTTTTTCAATTGAAATGTATAGGTTATAGGTCACATTAAAGGTGGGAAAAGTTTTGAAATGAGTTATTGTGGTCTCATTTTTTATATCACAAAAACCTGGCATTTTAACAGGGGTGTGCACACTTTTTATATCCACTGTACTTATATGTGTACACTCACATCTTCACACACACACACACACACACACACACACACACACACACACACACACACACACACACACACACACACACACACCCATTCATTCACACACACACGTAAACATACATATATACATATACATATATATATATATATATATATATATATATATATATACATATATATATATATATATATATATATATATATATATATACACACACACACACACACACACACACACACACACACACACACACGACGATATGAATATATACTGACAGTGCAGTGGTAGCATTGTCGCCTCACAGCAAGAGGTTCTCCGGTTCAATTCTCAGCCGTGGTGCCTTCTGTGCGGAGTCTGCATGTCCAGCCTGTGTTCGTGTGGGTTTCCTCCCATGTTACAAAGACATGTATCTGGAGAGTTTCTCCCCGGGCCTCTGCTGAAAATTGACTTAGCTCCAAGTCAGACTTTCCCGGTAAACAAATGTTAAACAAAAAAATATACATACACACATATATATGTATACACATATATACAGATACACGTGTGTGTGTGTATGTGTGCGTGTATATACATATATAAATATATATATATGTGTGTATATGTGTGTGTATATATATATATATATATATATATATATATACACACATATATATATATATATATATATATATATATATATATACATACATATACACACACACACACACATGCAAACATTCACGCATGTACATTCAGGCAAGCACATACATTAGTCATACAAAGAGATGCACACAATTCCTACATCTCCCTCTATATAAACATACACACACACACACACACACACACACACACACACACACACACACACACATTTACACCCACTGTTAAAGACTACATGCCCACATATACATACACACACAATGACCCCTGCACAAGCATTTTTACTGACATTAAAGGTGACATTTTCCCCAACTACCCCAGCACGAGTTTGTACATGTATGCCCAAACACTTCACCAACGCCAAATGCAACATTTCCCCAAACAAACTCTCACTGGTTTGTGTGGGTCTCCACAAGCATTTCACTAACACCAAATAGAACATTTCCTCAATGATCCCTTCAGTAGTTTGTCCTTGTCTGTATAAGGATTTCACTGACACCAAATGCAACATTTTCCACAACATATGCCCAAGCACTTCACTGTCAACAAATGAAACATTTCCTCCAATGACCCCTTCAGTAGATTGTCCATGTGTGCGTCAAAGCACTTCTCTGACACCAAATGAATAATTTCCCAAAGACCTTTACAGTAGTATGTCCATGTCTGCACAATCACTTCAGACACCAAATTAAAGATTTCCCCAATGATCTCTATAGTAGTTTGTCCATGAATGAACAAGCACTTCACTGACATCAAATGAAACATTTCTGCCAAGGATCCCTACACAAGCACTTAACTGACGCCAAATGAAACTTCTCCTGCAACAAACCCTTCAGTAGCTTGCCCATATAAGCCCGAGCACATCACTGTCACCAAATTAAACAATTTGCCCAGTTATCCCTTCAGCAGTTTGTCCTTGTCTGCATAAGCACTTCACTGGCACCAAATAAAATATTCCCCCAGTAATCCTTTCTGTAGACTGTTCATGTGTGCATTAGCACTTCACTGACAGCAAATGAAACATTTCCTACAATGATCCCTGCAAAAGTACGTTTACCGACACCAAATGAAGCATTTCTCCCAATGGCCGTACCTAGAAGAAGTAAGCCCAGAACTAGCCTCATAAAAAAACAGCCCTGGTGGTATCCCAAATTAAAGAGGATATACAACAAAAGGAAAAAAAAAATCATGGCAAAAATCAGGAAGTATAATTCCATAAATATAAAAATTCTCTAATCAAACTGGATCGACAACTAAGAGGGCTAATTAGGTCAAGCAAAGCCATCTTTGAGGTAAAGATGGCCTCCCAGGTGAAAGATACCCATAAGGCCCTTCTTCAACTATATCTGAAACCTCAAGAGCAGCACACAGCAATGTGCTGAACTGGTTGTTAATGTGCCACATTCACTGAGCCTGGCAATACAACAAACCTGTTAGTGGACAAAGTCAGTTCCAACTTTACCACCTCTCATTACCAGCCATCCCATAAAAAATAAAATTAAACTTAACCCCTCCAACTATAAATTAAAGTTGTGTACACTTACCATAAATGTAGATGTTCGAGTGTATTCACTGTTGCAGTCATTACATTTGGGTTATCCTGCTGGCAGGTTACCCTCAGCCAGCCTGAATTCCAAAGTCTTGGGTCCTGCATCAGCTGCTGTCGCCCCTTCCCTGACGTCAGGTCATCAGGGGTATAAAAGAAGCAGCCGACGCCATTTTCTTTAGTTTTTCTTGCCCCAGATGTCAGGTGCCCCCAAAAAGGGTAGCCAAACTTTATATATATATTCAGAAATACACCAGTATAAATGTTACCTTCATCTATAAGCAAATACACCACATAGGTAGTATAAATCAGAGAAGAAAAGATAAGATCCAAAAGAAAAAAGGGGGAAGGCGGGTGGGTAACCTGGACTGCAACAGTGAATACACTCGAACATCTACATTTATGGTAAGTGTACACAACTGTAATATGTTCTTCGTGTTTCACTGTTGCAGTCATTACATTTGGGTAGAGTCCCAAAGCTATGGTTGGGAGGCGGGAACTAGACAGCAGTAGGAGCGGCTATGAGGCCCTGCAGGACTGCAGTGGCAAAGCCTGCCCTGGATTTAGAGTAGAGTGGCAGATGATAATGCTTTGTGAAGGTGTGCACTGAACTCCAAGTAGCCGCCTCTAAAATGTCTCTGGTTGGTACTCCCCTGAGAAAGACTGCTGAGGTGGCTGCAGCTCTGGTCGAATGAGGCCTAATGCCCTTAGGCGATGGCTTGCCATACTGTAAGTAGCAGAAACGAATGCAGTGGCCTAACCACTTAGAAATAGTCTGCTTTGAGACAAGGCTTCCCTTGTGATCCTGCAGCATATGCCACTAGCATATGCCACTAGTAATTGCTCTGTCTTCCTGAAAGCTTTGATTCTGTCCAAGTTGAATCTAAGCTGTCTGTGTACGTCCAAAGAATGCATAATTCTCTCCCCCTTGTTATGTGGATTTGGGTAAAAGGTTGGCAGATGGATGGCTTGGTTAAGAGCCACACTGGACACTACTTTAGGCATAAATGTTGGGTTTGTCCTCAGGGAGACCCTGTCTGGATGAAAAATGATGAAAGGTTCCACAGCCATGAGCACCTGTAGCTCTGAAACTCATCTTGCAGAAGTAATTGCTAAGAGCATAGCTGTTTTCCAAGATAAAAACTTCATATCAGCAGTAGCAGCTGGCTCAAAATGTGGCAGTGTGAGTTTTTCCAAGACACAGTTGAGGTCCCATGCAGGTGTTGGCGTTCTCCTTGGGGGCCTTAAAATTTTGGCTCCTCTGAGGTACTGCCTTAAATAAAGGGTGAGAAAAGAGTGGTGGCTCTGTATTGTAATGAGCCGAAATGGCAGAGGCATGAATTTTAATTGATGAAAAAGATAGGCCTTTGTCCAGCATCTCAGTTTAGTATTGCAAAATCTGAGGAATATTTGGTACCGCTGTATCCAAGCACAGAATCTCTTCCATTTTCCAGCATAAGACTTTCTAGTACTAGGCCTTCTGGCTTCCAGAATAACATCCATCACAGCTTTACTGAGTGGTGCTTTTTGTATGACTACATTATCCGCCAGGCTGCCAAGTTTAATGTCCTGAGTTGGCTGTGCATGATCTGATTGTTTTGCTGGGGCAGTAGTCGAGGTATTTGAGGTAAGGTCCAAGCTGGGTATAGAGATAAGTTCCTTAGTACTAGATACCAGTACTGGCGTGGCCAGTCTGGGGCAATCAGTATCATCTTTGGCTTCTCCTGTCTGACCTTTAGGAGCACCTTGGGGAGGAGAGGTAGTAAAAGGCATATACTGATAGGTTTTTCCAGCTGAAAGATAGGGCGTCCACTTTCCATGCTTGTCTGTGATAAGTCCTTGTGCAGAATCTTTTCCGTTGGTAATTGAGAGGAGAGGCAAATAGATCTATGTCTGGGCATCCCCATTTCCTTGTTATCATGGTGAAGACTTGTGGATCCAGCTTCCACTCGTGGGGATCCATGAGGTTTCTGCTTAGTTCGTCTGCCAGAGTATTTTCCTTTTCTGGCAGGAATTGTGCCTGCAGATGTACTTGGTAAGTCAAAGCTGTGTCCTAGAAGGTCATGGCTAGTCTGCAAAGGGGGTAAGAATGTGTGCCCCCCTGCTTGTTTATATACCACATGACTGTGGTGTTGTCTGTCTTTATCAGTAGTTGTTCCGGTTGAAGTAGGTCCTTGAAGGCTGTCAGTGCATTTTGAACAGCTAACATCTCTTTTTGATTGATATGTAGATGCATTTGGTTTGAGGACCATGTGCCCTGAATGCATCTTCCTGCCATGTGGCTCCCCAGGCATAGTCTGATGCATCCGTTGTTAGTGTTTGCCTGGCTGGAGGTAATGTGAATGGCTGTCCCTTGTTCTGGTGACAAGCCTTTGCCCACCATCGAAACTCCTGTTGCAGGCAGGGAATGAGAGTAAAAAGAAGTTATGTACTCACCATAAAGTTCCATCTGAGAAGGTAACTTCATTTGTCAGCAACCTGTGGGTATCGGATCCGATTCGGATCCGAGCTGGCAGCTTTCCTAGCCAAAGATCTGAGCTCCAAGCTCCTCTCCCCTACCCATAATGCCTTGCCACCTCCCTCTAACCCTCAGTTCGAGTTTGCCATAGTATTACAGAACATTACTATAACACAAGGAAACTACTTGAATGTTCCACCTGATGTTAACTGGAAAGTGACATATCCTGATCCTTCAAGAACGAACTAAAGGTCCGGGGGATGAGGGAGGGTTAGTTGCTGACAAATGAAGTTACCTATTCAGATGGAACGTTATGGTGAGTACATAACTTGTTTATCTGAAGTAGTTAACTTCATTTGATCAGCAACCTGTGGGACAGAGTCCCCAGCTACCAACAACATGGGAGGTCCTCATGGAAGGATATTCTGGAGCACTGCAGAGCCAAAAGATGCGCATCCTCTGGATATTAGATCCAATTTATAATGTGTAATAAAAGTATGAGAGGAAGCCCAAGTAGCTGCTGAACAAATGTCCAAAGACACCCTCGACCAGAAGGCAGCAGAAGTAGCCACAGAACGGGTAGAATGAGCTCGAACCCTCAGGGGCTCAGGTTGACCAGAGCTTCTGTATGCGAGAAGGATGCACTGGGAAATCCATCTAGCTAAGGTTACTTTAGTCACTGGCTTACCCAGACAGGACTTAGCAAATGAAACAAAAAGTTGATCTGATTTTCGAAATTCAGCTGTTCTGTTTAAGTAAAATCGCAACTGTCTATGTACATCCAGACAATGAAGTCTATACTCTCCTTTGTTCTGATAATTAGGAAAGAAGACAGGAAGATTGATGGACTGGTTGATGTTGGCTTCTGAAGCCCTTCTGAAGCCACTTTAGGCAGAAAGGAGGAATTAGTCCTGAGGGAAACCCTGTCTTTATGAAAGATGATGTACGGAGGCTTACTGCAAAGAGCGTGAAGCTCCGATATCCTCCTAGCTGAGGTAATGGCAATCAGGAAGGCAGTTTTCCAAGATACATACTTTAAGTCGACTGGAGCTGCAGGCTCAAAGGGGGGACCAGTCAGAGCCTGAAGAACTAGGATTAAATCCCATGGAGGAACTGCATCTTTAACAGGGGGTCTCAACAGGAAAGTTCCTTTCAGGAATGTCTTGCAAATCTTAGAGGAAGCTAGGGGGCCAAAACTGTTTCCAACATGGAAGTGGGAAATAGCTGCTAACTGAACTTTAACAGTAGAAGAACTAGCCACTTGATGTAAAATATGGGATAGAAAGTCGAGGACTGCTGGGATAGGAACTGTAAAAGGATCCAAATTCCTATGCTCTGCTCAGACAGAGAAACGCTTCCATTTACTCTTGTAGATTCTCCTGGTAGAAGGCTTATGAGCGGCCACCAGGATGGCCTTAACTGAGGCTGTTACCTCCCTCTGATTGGGTGGGACATCGGGGAGGCTCCCCGGCCGGGGAGGAGACGTTAGGAATGGAATTGAATAGCCTCTGGATATGATTTGGAGCATCTGTCGTAATGGACTCCCAATGTGCTAGGTGCTCCGAGAAGCGCCCCCGACTGCCTCCAGAGAGGAGCAGTCGGGCAACCCCTCAGGGTTGCTGCGCGGGTTGATTGGAAAAGGGTTCCCTCAACCCGAAATTCTTTGGCCCCCCCTCTGCCTCTGGACCAGCGTCCACCCTGTCCTCCTCTGCCACTGAAGGATGAAGGATCCGGAACGAAACGGGATTGTTGAGCTTTCCGGAACCACATCTTCTTTTGTCCTCTTTGGTTCCTGGAGAAGGACCTCTGAGGAGCCGAGAAGTGGAACCCGACGGCAGACAACGTCTTCCCGTCTTTCTCGCTCTGGAGTAGCGTATTGTGGACGGTTTTGCCAAAAAGCATAGAACTGTCAAAAGGAGCGTTCATGAAGGATGCCTTGAAGGGTTCCGCAAAGTCGCAGAGACAGAGCCAGGCCTGTCGACATAAAACAACGCCTGTTCCGCTGGCTCTAGCCGCTCCCTCCGTGGCATGGGAGAAAAGCCGCATAGATGTGTTAGTAATCGAGTGGCCATTCGAGCCAAGAAGGTCTGTTTGTCCTCGGCCGACATGGACTCTGGGGGTGATCCAGCGTACTCTTTGATTAGGTCTTGCTGGAGCCAAATTACATGTGCCATATAGTTCAGTGAATTTACAGAGAAGGTTGCTGAAGCGAACATCTGCTTTCCGAGGCGGTCCATCATCCGATACTCCTTGTCTGGAGGATGTACCGAGGAACTCTCCTGTGCTAATTCCTTTTTAGTGGCAGCCGCCACCACCATGGCATCCACTGGGGCACCCTTGCTCCAAACTGTCCTGTCCGTGAGAGGGCTGAGGATCCTGTCCGGTCTCTTGGGTACTGGCTCGACAGTGTCCAGCTCCTTCCATGCTCTGGTAGTTATGAGGTCCACCAGGGGATCGGCGGGAGGGAACACCCAAGAGGTAGATGGGCCTGTGTCAAACTCCTCCAGAAACACAGACTCATCTGAGGAAGGTTTTTGGGCAGACCACCATCCTCTAATGCGCAAAATTCCATACTGTCTCCAAAGGAGACGTCTTCGGGGGGTGATCTTGGGGAACCTTCCACTTCCTCTAAGTCCGTGTCTTCTGTGAGGGACTCGGGTGAGTCCAAGTGCCTCCTTTTGCACTTTCGTTTGTGAGGGACCTCCTCGGGGGGGGGGGGGCTGTCCGAAGAGGCCTCACCAACAATGTCCTGTTCCTCTACAGGAACCATCTGGGACGTACGTGCAGGCTGTCCCTGGTGGCTGGATGATGGAAGAAAGGCCCGTCTGAGAGGGAATGGCGGGTGGATCCGTAGCAAGAGCCTGGGGCCTCGAATCCCTCAAAAGGACCCTCTCCATGACGTTGAATGCCGAGGGTGAACTGCTCTCCCTAGGATCCGAAAGCAGTCCACTCGGATCCAGCGTGCGGATCGGAGCCGGAGATGACCTGATCGGATCCGAAAGAGTAGTGCGCTCCGACCTCAACGGAGCTGAAAGCCCACTGACCCCTCTGGATCCGACGCTCAACTCACGGCCCCAAGAGCTCGGATCCGAAAACGGATCCGACAGACTTGAGGGTACAGTCGGTGCCGAAGTAGGAAACACTGCTCTGAATCCCGATAGTGGGTCGGAGAAGGAGCAATGGGGGCAAAAAAGGGGGTCGAGCCCCCCCCCCAGAGGGGGGGGGGCAAGTGCACTCCCATCTGCAGCTGGGTCTGAAGAAATCGACGCATCATCCAGTCCATGTCTGCGTCGAACAGACTCCTGGTTGACCTGGATGGCCGCTGAGGCCAGCTGGGAAGGCCGCCTAGACGACCTCGAAGGTGACCGGATCTCCTCCTCCAGCTCCGAGAAGAAATGTGGAGAACAAAGCCAGGAGGGGGAAGACCCGGAGACCTTAAGGGGTGAGGCAAGCTGCTTAGACGGCGGGGCCGATAGAGCTGACTCGGACCGCCTCTTGTGGCTACGGTGCTTATGTTTCTCCCGCTCCTTGTCCTTCCTATCTTTCTTTCTGCCGTCCCTTTCCTCCTGGACCAAAGAGGGAGGTTGAGTCCCGGCCAGGGGATCGGAGGCGGTAGGTGGAGCAGCCGCAGCCGCAGCTGGCACCACAGAGGAGGAGGAAGACTAAGTGGAATCAGGGGGCAAAAGGCATGCAAGGATTAGCTTTGTCCTCCTATCCCTCAAAGGTCTGGGGATGAAGGCTGCACAAATAGTGCTGCCCGAAGAAAGGTGGTCAACACCCAGGCAAATAACGCACACAGTGTGGCCATCCGCTGGGGACAGCTTATGGCCACACTCGGAGCATTTGGAAAACACAGCTTTTGGGCCTTCAGACATTTTTTATAGAAAAAGAAAAGAACAGGCCCACACGCACATGGCCTTCACACACAGACAGGGGGGAGGGGAATTAACTTTAACTAAACTAAGAAGCTTTAAACTACCCAAAAAGCTGAGAGAGAAGGGAACCACACACACAAACATTTAGAAATTTTGACAGAAAAAAAGTGTAAAAAAAAGCTTTAAACTCACAACACCCACGCTAGGAGCTCGTTCTAAGATGCTTAAAGAAGCCGTGGCAAATGAGATCTGGGGGTTAGAGGGAGGTGGCAGGGCATTATGGGTAGGGGGAGGAGCTTGGAGCTCGGATCTTTGGCTAGGAAAGCTGCCGGCTCGGATCCGAATCGGATCCGATACCCACAGGTTGCTGATCAAATGAAGTTAACTACTTCAGATTGACTGTTTCCAGGCTGTGGCAATGTTGAGTCCAAACACTTTTTAGGTACCATTGAAGTTTCCTCATATGCAGTCTTGCATATGGAATTAGTAGGGTGCAGGAGACCATGAAGCCCAAAGCCTGCAGAATTTTTCTTGCAGATAACTGGGCCTTTGTTGCCAACATTTTGAAATAGGTAGTCAGTTGCCTTTGTTTGTCTGGTGTGAGATAAGCCATCTGGGCAGTTGTATTCAAGCTTGCACCCAGGAATTTATCTCTTGTGAGGGTACTAGTTTTGATTTCTTTTTGATGACTGTGTACCCTAGGCATGTTAGAAGTCTCTTCACAAACGCCAGATGTTGAAGAAGAATGTCCTTGTTCTCTGCTTGAATGAGACAGTCGTCCAAGTAAAGATATCTTTGTATTCCTCTTTGTCTGCAGAATGCAATTACTGGTGCCAGGCACTTTGTAAAGACTCTGGGGGCAGTAGATAAGCCAAAGGGCAGTGCAGAGAATTGGTAATACATTGAACCAGTCTTGAATCTTAGGTATCTTCTGAATGATTGTCTGACTGGAACATGCAGGTATGCCTCTTTTAGGTCTAAAGTCGCAAGGCAAGCATTCTTACCCAGCATGTGCAGAAGCTGCTGCAAAGTCAACATTTTGAATTTTGGAATATCCAGGAAAGTGTTCAGAATAGATAGGTCCAGTATCGGCCTCCAGGCCTTGTCCTTTCTGGGTACCAAGAACAGTCTTGAGTAAAATCCTTGTCCCTGCTCTTGCTCTGGTACTTTTTGCATGGCTCCCATGTCCATGAGAGATGAGACTTGTTTTTGTGCCTCTGCCCATTGATTTTATGGCAGATCTGGCCAGTTGTTTGCCTTTGGCAGAGTATGGAAATGGAACTTGTAGCTTTGTGACACTATATTTAGAACCCACTTGTCCTGGGTTATGATGTGCCAATTTTGAGCAAAAAGTGCTAATTTTCCCCCTAAGGATGCTACCAGAAGATAAGTGCTTGGTGCAGGCAGGAGGAAGTCATTGGGACTGTTTTCTGTATGTTTGTGACCTATCTTCTCCAGCTTTGGCGGTAGAAGCCCCTCATTGCTTGAGCCTATAAGAACCTTGCGCCTGGGATCTGCCCCTTTGAGGTCTATATGACACTGGAAAGGAACAATTCTTTGTAGCCCAGTGTCTACTAAACCTAGGTGGTTGTACTTGTAAAAAATCTTTGAGAGTTTGCAAAGATTTAGCTTTGTCCTCCATTTTCTTTAACACCTCGTCTGCCTTAACACCAAACAAAGTATCATGCTGTAAAGGAGCATCTAGTAATTTTACTTTAACATGATCAGGCAGGTTTTGTTTCTTTAACCAAGCATGCCTCCTAATTACAGAACCCGTAACTGCGGCCCTGCAGGAGGCCTCCAAAGAATCAAAACCACATTTCAAAGTATGTTTTCCAACTTGTTCTGCTGTATACATTAAATCCTGCATTTTCTTGTTTTCTGCACATTCAGAATTTAACATTTTCTCTTTAAGCAATCTCATGACATGTCGCTGATACTTAAGCATATGAAATTGGCAGTTTAAGGCCCTTATAGTCAAAGTTGCAGATGTGTAAACCTTTTTTCCCCATCTATCCAGTGCCCTTGAATCTCTGTCAGAGGGGGTTGGGTTTTTTGCAGTGGAAGCCTTAACTCCCTTTGGACTGTGTGAAATAGTTTCTGGGTCAGCAGCAGGGTTTCTGAAAAGAAATTTGTGAGAGTCAGGAACCCTGTAATATCTGTCAGCCATAACAGGAGCTGGGGGTAAGGAGTCAGGGGTCAGACTAGACTCCGAAAATACATCATCTACAATGTCTAACACAGGTAGAATGGCTAGAGGCCTGTGCTGAGGTTGTAAAAGAAAATCCCTGAGCCTCTTTTTAGATTCTGAAAAATCTTGGCTCTCCCAGAGGAAATGCTCCCTCATGGTATGCAAGGTTTCCCCAAAGGAATAGTCCTCAGTGGGAGATGCTGAAGGTATAGATTCTTCAGCATCAGAATCCTCATAGGGGGGGAAGAGAATATTCCTGATCAGAAGAGGAATCAGAAGAAATAGAAATCTGATCTGAAGATTCATGGTCAGTGTCTTGCCTAGGCCTCTTATCAGGAGGGGGATGGGAACCCCTGATCAAAGTAATCAAGTCTTCGGCCATTTTGAGCATCAGTTTTTTGGCCATAGAGGCCTGTCCACGTGGCTCTTGAGTTTGTTTCCTTGCTTTAGAAGGTGCTTTAGTCTTTGCCTTTGAAGCTGAAGTCGTTTTAATGTAAAGATGTTTAGGTCTGAATACACCCTCAGAATCCGGTACCTGCTCAGCGACTCCGGACCCATCTGAGGGATTAGCGTCCAAGGCTCCAATACCATGAGTATCCAGTGGCATGGCCAACTCCACGTGGGAGTCGGTAGTGGCCTGCGACTCTAAAGTAGTGGGAGTCAGGGGCTGCGAAAGCGCCTCACTGAGAACCGGCGACTGGCTTAGGAGAAGCTTCGTCGTCGGTTTTGGGCCTCGGTTGTTTTTGTCTATCCTTTTCTTTGCGTTTTTTTGTAAACTCTGGTAGTCTGATGGCTATCCGACGACATTTCAGGATAATTAAACCAACGTCCAAAAAAGTTTAAAGCAAAATCATACAGACGCTTAATAGTGCATTGGTTAAATCTAGCACAAAACCGACAACCAGTAACATTGTGATCAGGGCCTAGGCAAGGAATACAGTAAGAATGAAAATCCTTATGAGGCATTTGCTTTCCACAAGAAATACAATTATTAACTTTTTCTGACATCAGTCTGGAGCAAGAAAAAAGTTTCCCCAATGGGGTACTTAGCTTTATTGAAGACTTTGGATCTGAAACTCAAACACGAAAATCTCAGGAGTCGGCCGACCGGCACTTGCGAACTGCTTCTGCTTCGGGCACTGTGCGGCAAGAAAGACTGAAGAAAATGGCGTCAGCTGCTTCTTTTATACCCCTGACGACCTGACGTCAGGGAAGGGGTGACAGCAGCCGATGCAGGACCCAAGACTTTGGAATTCAGGCCGGCTGAGGGCAACCTGCCAGCAGGATAACCCAAATGTAATGACTGCAACAGTGAAACATGAAGAACATCTAGGAAGCTTCCCTTTCTCTCCCAGTGGTGTATCGGTGCTGTGCTAAAGCTGTTAAGCAAAGCTTTTCCCTGTTTTTGTGAAAAACTGTGCTGTTAAAAGGGATTCAATACCAAATAACAAATCAGGCGCCACCTGAAATCTTCTGAACCAATATATCTTTCGCATAGCTGTATATTCTTCTGTATAAACTGACTGTTGCTTATGTATGTTTACACTACATTTTCTCTAAGATATTACTGTTTAAAACCACAGCTCCTAGCGCATCACCGAACCTTACACCTGCTACTCTGCTGTTCTACTTCTATTTCACCTCCACTCTCTTTTCCCCTCCCACTGCACTCTCTCTTCACTGCTGCTTCCCTCTATTACATACTTGTCCTCCCCTTCTTTTCATTACCTTGCTTTCTGTGGGACACTGTTTGCCTTCAACCATCTGTATTAATTAGGGATTTTCACGAACAGAACTCTAGCTCCAGTTGTATTTTTTCCAGTTTTCCCAATTGTTTTTCTTGAAACATAGCCTGCTGTGACCTCCCAAATTATAAAAGAAGAAGTTATGTACTCACCATAACGTTCGATGTATGTAGACCATCTCGCCTCATATTCTTAGCTGTGGGTTCGGAGCCAAATGTCTGTTCCGACTCGGCCAAACTTTTTTAGCTCGAAGTCTTTCTATTGGCTAGGCTAAGATGGTATCTCATGCTGCACTGCTCTCTATCCCCAGATCTAGTTTGCTGTGAGCACCAGCACTCATTCTCCATGCATAACACCACCTAAGGAAAGGAAGAACAAACCAAAAATGAAGGGAGCTCTGAAACCAGACGTAACCTCCAGATCCTCCAGGATGGGGGAAGGAGGGGGGGGGGTAAGTAAGAATGCGAGGCAAGATGGACTACATACATCGAACGTTATGGTGAGTAAATAACTTCTTGATGTTATGTAGTATAATCTCGCCTACATTCTTACCCGTGGGACAGCGTCCCCAGCACCTAAATCCTGGGAGGCTCAGTGGAAAATACTCCTGAGCACTGTGGAACCAAAGGAAGACCTGCCCCTAGATACACATCCAACTTGTAATGAGTAACAAAGGTGTGAGGAGATGCTCAAGCAGCCGCAGCACAAATATCATCCATAGACAATCTGGCCTGAAAAGCTGTAGATGTAGATACAGACAGAGTAGAGTGAGCCTTCACCCGGAACGGTAAATCTTTTCCCCCTGAGGAATAAATGACAGAAATGCAACTGGAAATCCACCTGGACAATGTGACTTTGGAAACAGAAAACCCAATTCTGTTTTCCGAAAATGAAACAAACAACCGATCAGATTTTCTGACGTCTTTCGTTCTGTGCAAATAAAAATGTAATTGTCTGTGCACATCCAACTGATGAAATTTGAATTCTGCCTTGTTTGAGAACTGGGGAAAAAACACTGGCAATTCAATAGATTAGTTAAGGTTACTTACTGACGCCACTTTGGGAAGAAATGAGGGGTTCGGTCTGAGAGAAACCCTGCCCTTATGAAAAATCAAATAAGGGGGTTGGACTGTTAAAGCTTGAAGCTCCGAAACGCGTCTGGCTGACATGATGGCTACTAAAAAGACAGTCTTCCAAGTTAAGAATTTTAAATCGCAAGTGGCTGCAGGCTCAAAGGGGGGTGAAGTAAGACCCTGTAGAACAAAGTCCAAGGCATAACAGGTTCTGATACCGGAGGACGAAGTAACAAAGTGCCCTTCAGGAAAGCCTTACAGAGTCCATGTGCCATCAGGCTAGGCTCGTCTGTGACATGAAAGGTAGAAATCTCCACCAGTTGGACTTTAATGGTTGCGGCCGCTGAACCCTGGTTAAAGAGCATAGACAAGAACTCCAATACAGACGAAATTGGAGCTGTGTAAGGGTCAATCTTTTTGGCATGCGCCCAGATTGAAAACCTCTTCCATTTGCTGTAATAAATCTTCCTGGTCGAGGGCTTATGAGAAGAAGATAAAATATGAACCACCTCCGGCGAAAATTGATGAAGCCTAACTAATGACGGAAGTGGAGTAGCCAGGCTGTCAACAGGAGGGTCCGAAGAGAGGGCTGGAGCTGCTCTGACATGTGTGTCAGTAAGTCTGGTTGTGGGTCCAGAATCCAAGGAGCGTCCATGAGATAGGGATGGAACCAAATTTGACAAGGCCAGTGTGGGGCAATCAGAATCATTTTGCTTCCTAAGGATTGTGCTTTCTGAATAACCTTTGACAGTAAGGGGACCAGAAGAAAGGCATATAGTAGACCAGAGGACCAATCGTGGACTAGAGCTTCCCTGGGTGACTCCCCCTGAGGGGGGATCAACATGAAGTAGCTGCTGCATTTGGCATTGAGGGGGCTGGCAAAAAGGTCGCAGCAAGTCTGACCCCACCTGTGGAAGATCTGTTCCGCAACTTGACAGTTCAGGGACCACTCGTAAGGCATCAAAATAGCTCTGCTTAGCCTGTCTGCGATCACACTGGACTTCCCCGGAATGTGCGTTGCCACCAGAAAAATGTTGGGAAGGCACTGCCCACTGCCACACTCGCATGGCCTCTCTGCAAAGGGGATAAGACTTGGTTCCTCCCTGCTTGTTCAGATACCACAACAATGACATATTGTCCGAGTGGATTGCAATAGTCCCGACAGGAAGAAAACTCTGACGTGCTTGCAACGCTAGTAACACAGCTCTCATCTCCAGGACATTGATATGCAGATGCATCTCGTGCTCTTGCCATGTGCCTTGGACTGTCCTGCCTAGATAATGCCCACCCCCCAATCTGGGAGGCATCCGTGGTCAGGGTGGCAACCGGGGGAGCAGGGACGAAGGGCTTTCCCACATTCAGGTTGTCGGTGCGAAGCCATCAACTGAGATCCTGTTTGCACCTGTCTGTGAGTAGAATAGGGTGAGAAAGTGGAAGACGTTGAAGAGACCACTGGGCAAAGAGTAGCCACTGAAGGAGCCTCATATGTAACCTTGCCACAGGGACTAACATAATCATAGCAGCCATTGTCCCCAACAGTTGGAGGACCCATCTTGCCTTCACTCTTCTCAGTGGAAGCAAGGCGTAAACCTGTTGTTGTAGGACTCTGATTCTTTCCTGTGGTAGAAATGCCCACATGAGGACAGTGTCTAGTTCAGCGCCTATAAAAGTGACATGCTGTGAGGGCAACAAGGCAGATTTTTCCCAGTTCAATGTGATGCCCAACTGTTGACATAGGTTGATAGTAGCGTCCCTGGTCTGAAGTAGTAGATGCCTGTTGGTGGCAGTAAGGAGCCAGTCGTCCAGATACAGAAACACTTGGAATCCCTGACGTCTCAAGTGAGCAGTAACCACTGCCATGCATTTGGGTAAACACCGTGGGGGCTGTGGTGAGACCAAAGGGCAGGGCTCGAAACTGAAAATGACTGGCTCCCAGCCGGAAGCGTAGGTGACTTCTGGATGCCCTGCCCATCTTTATATGGTAGTAAGCATCCTTGAGATCGATGGAGCACATCCACACTTCTTTTCCCAACAATGGGAGAATAGACTGCAGTGTGACCATTCGAAACTTGGACTTTTGCACATGGGTGCTCAATTGACTGAGATCCAATATGGGTCTCAAGTCCCCTGTCCTTTTTGGCACCAAAAAGAATCTGGAGCAAGTCCCTAATCTGATATGGTCTGAGGAGACATGTTGGATGGCTCCTTTTTCTAGCAGCTTTGAAACTTCTGAAGCTGCATAATCCCTTTGACTGGGTGGAACATCCGGGATTTTCTTGATTGGAGGGGGATTTGATGAGAAGGGGATGACATATCCTCCAGACATTATTCGTAGAACCCATTGGTCCTGGGTGATGTCTTGCCAGGCCTCCGGGTATAATGAGATTTGACCCCCGATTGTCTCCGGAAACGCACAGTCGGTCCTCCCATCAGGAGCGGCGGTAGGGAGAACCACGAAAGGAATCGTGGTCTTCCGAGTTGCGGGGGCTTCCTCTGCCCCTAGGGCGATGTCTCCCTGAATAACCACCCCCTCTCCCTGCCTCTGGAGTGGGGCTCACCTTGTGCACTGGGAAAAAACTTCTGTGATTTCTTGAACCACATTTTGCCACACCTCTGGGCCTTGGGATAAGGCCTAGAAGGAAGGGAAAAACTGACTCCTACGGCAGACAGAGTTTTTCCCTCCTGCTTGCACCTAGTAAGAATGTCTTTCACCTCGGTTCCGAACAAAGAGGAACCATCAAAAGGGGCGTCAGTGAATGAAGACTTGAAGGCCTCTGCGAAATGACAAAGGCGCATCCAGGCCTGTCTCCTAAGAACAACTCCTGAACTTGCTGCCCTACTCGCTCCCTTGGCTGCACAGGAAATTAGCCTCATAGAGGAGTTTGCAATGGAATTGAGGGTAGACATCCGAGCGTTGACCACCTGGGCCACCGCCTCAGAAATGTTATCAGTGACAGTATCGCCAAGCTCCTTGAGGAGATCTCTCTGGAGCCATGTAAAGTGTGATAAGTAATTCCAAACAATGAACCACAAAATAAACGAAACAATGTAAAAGTTCCTGGTCGAGGAAGAAAAATACTGCTGGAAACAGAAAAGAAGTCTGGTCAAATAAAAAATAGTTATTATGTAATATAATATCTAAAAGTCTGCAAATAATTGAAACCCCACCAGCACTATAATTGGTGGTTTTACATAACAAACTTTGAACTGCTTCAACCCCTTCATCGTGGGGGATGCAGGTGTATAAGGAGACAACGTCCATAGTAAAAATGGTGTGAATTTTGGGAACAAATGTCCCTTTATCAGCATAATTCTTTAACCTATTTAAAAAATGCCAAGAATCCCTAACGTATGATTCTTGTTCACTGACTAGTGGTCCTAGTGTAGCGTCAATAACTAGGGATATCCCCTCAGTAACTGAGTGTGGAGAAGATAAGTAATTCACTGACCGTAAGGTAAAGGTCGCTGAAGAAAACGTACGCTTCCCGTACAGGTCCATGGTCCTACACTCCTTGTTAGGGGGATGGACGGTGGAAGAAGTCTCGGCTAATTCCTTCTGGGTGGCAGCTGCTACCACCATGGCATCCACAGGTACTCCCTTGGACAGAAATTCCTTATCAGGAGGAGCAGACAAAAATTTATTGGGTCTCCTGGGGACTGGTTCCACAGAGTCAGGGGTTTCCCACACCGTTCGACAAACCAAATTCAGAAGCTCGAAGGGTGGGGATACCCAGGAGGCTGAGGGCTGAGCACCAAAGGCCTTCAGGAAGACCGACTCCTCCTCAGAAGGGGCTTTGGATGGCCAGTCACCTCTGTTTCAAAATCTCTAGGATGTCAGAGAAAGAAAACATCCTCAGAGGATGACTTAGGGGACCCCTCCGATTTCTCGAGGTCGGTGTCTGATGTGAGAGACTCATCCTGGGAATCTATGTGCTTCCTCTTGCACATCTTCTTTCTGGGTAGCTCCTCAGGCAAAAACTCTGAGAGGCCTTCAGAAATGTGGGGACCACTCATGGGGGTACCCTGAGGCCTTGGGGCTCCGCTGTCTAGAGATAGATGGCGATCAGAGACCTGCACCAGTGTAGTAGGGGACAGAATGACCAACCTGCATGATGCCGCTGACGATCTGGCCAGTGCGCTCCTCTTGGCCTTGAAAGCTGGTCCTCCTGAGTCCGAAGAACGACCAGCCTCCAAAGCCAAGAGAGGAGTCAGACTTCCCTGCGCCGAAGCACCGAGAGGGAGACTAGGAGCCGAGAGGTGTCCTGAAGCCTTTCCCTTGGGTCCGACTGAAGAATCCAGAGTCCTGAACCCCATGGACGGCGCCGACGGGGTCGAAGCTGATGTCGGCACCGATACAGCCAGGAGGGGCTGTCAGAACCGACCTAAGGACATCACACGGAGCCAAGCACGCTGGCTCCGAAAGCTGAAATATGCTTGGAGGAAGAAGTATCGAAGCAGGTTGAGGGACTGGCTCTGGGGCCGACTGGGTCAGAGCCAAGAACAATTTTGACAGAACTGGTGACTGAACGAGTCTCTGCACCACTCTATCGACGTCCACATCTGATAAGATCCTGGAGGATTTAGAGGACAGAGAAGGAAATCGAGACCTCCTCTCTGAAGGGGACCTGCAAGGAGGGGATACTGGCCTAATGCTAGGCGATCGGCTCCGAACAGGTTCCAAGAAGATTGGAGCTGAAGCAGGTTCCATAACAACTGACACTTCCTGCGGCCCCGAGGGCAATGGAGCCGAGGATGTTGAAGCAGACTTTGCTATTTTCTCCAGTGGCTCCGAAGAAACTGATGGAGCCAGAGATCTCTTTTTTGTTTTAGAGGATTTTGCCTTAGAGCTGGAAGCATTCTCCAGACCCACCTCGAAGGAGGGTTTCAGAAGTTCCTTCAAAATCAATTTAGTCTTCCTTTCCTGAAGAACTCGTGGACTGAAGGCATGACAAACTGCACGACTCCTGGAGATGAATCGCTCCCAGACAATACACACAGACAGTGTGTGCATCGGTAATGGACATTTTATAACTGCACCTAGAGCATTTCTTGAAGCCAGAGGGCTTGTGCTCCTTAGTATCTTTGGACACAAATAAACAACAATTAACCACTGAATAAATGGACCAACGGTCAAACAGTCACAAGGCGGGAAAAAGCCTACAACAAACAGAATACCACACAATCTCCAAGTTAAACAATCCTTAGACACAAACACAAGAGGGGAAGGACTAATACCTCTAATTTAAATGGTTTTAGTCCCGGTAAACTTTTATGACACAAGGAAAGCAAGGGGACAGACTAGGTCCTCTAACTGAAATGGGCCTAGCCCGTTGGAAACAGCTAGTAGGATACCACAGAAAAAAACGATCAAAAACACAACTTTTCCACAAAACCATCCAAGAACATACACAATAGCTATTAAAATAGCTTTTTTTTTTTTTTTTGCAAAAAATTTCTCTGATAAAGAAGAAAAGGGTACTTAGCCACAGCCAAGAGCGAGACCACGTCCAAGCTACACGAGCGGCAAACGAGATCTGGGGATAGAGAGCAGTGCAGCATGGGATACCATCTTAGCCCAGCCAATAGAAAGACTTCGAACTAAAAAAAAGTTTGGCCGAGTCGGAGCTGACATTTGGCTCTGAACCCACGGGTAAGAATGTAGGCGAGATTGGACTACATAACATCAAACATTCTTACAATTGCAAAACAAAGTTGCAAAACTTGTAAAAAAGGACAAAATCAACTACTACCATGACATTTAGAAAAAACAACAGAATAACCTTCAAAAGTTCTGGGTGACAGTTAGTAATATACTTCTACCAGGTAAAGCAACTACCCCCACTCCAACCTCAAAGAGCAACTCTGATAATATAGCAACCCAATTTAATAAATACTTTACAGAAACAATTCTAGCCCTTGCTAATTCTCTAGGCATCTCCAACAGCTCTGTCCCTGTAGCACCCTAGCACAGCAACTCCTTCCAAAATAGCTCCAACCAATTTACATTACAACCAGTGTCTGTAGATACCATGAAAAAAAACTACTACAAAAATTAAAACCAGCCACCCTAGATGCAGACAGCCTCCCGGCTGACTTTCTGCAAATTGCAGCAGAAGAAATAGCATACCCAGTAGCAATACTCATTAACAGATCAATATCTGAGGGCCTAGTACCTGTTATCTGGAAGATCTCCCACATATGCCTTTACACAAAGGAGATAAATCCACCAAACTTACTAATTATCATCCAATTGCCATCCTGTCACTCATCTAAAATCCTAGAGAGAGTCATTCACACCCAACTCATGGACTACCTTCACACACATAAACCATTATCAAACACATAACATGGTTTTCAGCCCTATCACAGTACCACCACAGCCCTAATGTCCTTTACTAATATAGTGAACCACTACAGAAATCAAGGACAACTTGCATCTGCCATATTTTTAGACTTGTCCAGAGCCTCTGATATAGTAAATCACAACAAATTTATGAATGTGCTCACCCCCCTAAACCTTAATAGCTCCAATATCACCTGGTTCAAAACGTATCAGGATGTCAGCAGGCCGTACAGTGGCAACGCCACCTCTCCACTCTTCTCCCAGTTACCTTAGGGATCCCACAAGGCTCCATCCTTGGAACTCTACTTTTCTCCCTATTCACCAATGAACTTCACATCTCCACTCTTCATGCCTCCGTGATACAATATGCAAATGACTCTGCTCTAATATGCACAGTCTCCTCCCTACAAGACCTCCACACCATAACCCAAGATACATTTCTATCCATAGAAATATGACTCACCAATTCCAAACTCATTCTAAACCCCAATAAAACTAAGCTCCTTCTCTTCTACCCCACAAGCTCTCCCTCATCTTACCTAACTTTCAATACAGACTCCAAAAACAAAAAAAATTGTGTCTTACCATAACGTTCCATCTCTGCTATCGATCTTCACTTATCCTTGTCTGTGGGTTCGGTTCTGTATCTCCAAACCAACTCGGCAATTATTCCAGCTCGCGCCTTCCAAAATCTCTCTAGCTTAGCTTTACCCATAATTCTCCTCTCAGGATTACCTCAGATCAAGTTTGCACAAGACAGTGAGACAGGAAGGAACAGCTCAGAGACCATATCTGTATTCATAAAGAGAAAATTCAATGTATTGGGATAGATCCATTCCACCAAGAAGCCTGAGAGGCAGGGGGAAAGAGGGTGAGAATGTCAAGGATAAGTGAAGATCAACAACACAAATGGAACATTACAGTAAGACATAACTTCTTTATTGTTAGTCTTCACTTAATGCTTGACTGTGGGACAGAGTCCCCAGCTACCTAATAGACCTTGGGAGGTTATGTGGGGATGCCCAAGTAGCCACTGCACAGATATCTTCCATAGAAGCTCTGGAATGAAAAACTGCAGAAGCAGCTTTGCCCTTGTTGAATGTGCCTTTACAGGACCTGGTAGTTGCACTTTCCTTTTGTTATTAATGAAGGTTATACAATCCTTAAGCCATACAGCCAGAGTAATCTTAGAAACTAGCTTGCCCAGAATAGTAGGAGAAAAGGAAACAAACTGGTCATATTTTCTGACTTCTTTTGTTCTGTGAAGGTAAAAAACTTAATTGTGTATGAACATCAAGCAAAAGTAGACAATATTCACCCTTATTTGAAACTTTGGGAAAAAATAAGGGAAGTTGCATCGTCTGGTTGATATTAGTCTCAGACACTATTTTTGGTACAAAGGATGGATTGCTTTGCAAGCACACCCTGTCTTTGTGGAAGATTAGATAAGGAGGCTTGCAAGATAAGGCTTGTAAGTTATGATGTTCTCCTAGCAGAAGTAACAGCAATCAAAAATAAGGTTTTCCAAGACAAATACTTCAAATCACAATTTGCAGACGACTCAAATGGGAAGTAAATTATGGACTGTAGCACCTGATTCAAGTCCTAAGGTGTGGAAGGATCCTTGTATGGAGGTCTGAGCATTAAGGTTCCTTTTACAACAGCTTTACAAAGTTTGTGGGACATAAGGGCTGTACCATTTAAACCACTATGAAAGTTAGAAATTGCAGCTAGATGTATTCGTATGGTTGAGGAGTATGCTCCTGCTAAGAATGACGCTAATGATGTGATGCTAAGAATTCTAAGACCTTATCAACTGGTGCAAAATATAGGTCAATATTATCCTCTGTAGCCATTTTGAAAATTTTTACCACCTGCTGTTGTATAATCTTCTAGCTGAAGGTTTATGGGAGGCTATAACAATTTGTTGAACTGGGGCAGTAAGCCTGGCAATCACTGGAACTGAAGGAGCCACATAGTAAGCGATGCGTCTGTGGTCACTATGGCTTGGGGTTGAGGAGGACAAATGGTCAGCCTGACAAAATTTTGTTGGAGCGAAGCCACCATTTCAGGTCTTTCTTACATAAACTGATGATCAATAGCAGATGGGACATTGGCTGAATCAGTAAAGACTATTGTGACACCAAGAGCCATTGCAGGATTCGCATGTAAAATCTCGCAAGGGGAACTAAAGTGATTGCGGCTGCCATTGATCCTACAGTTTGTAACAGTCTTGCAGTCACTTTTTTGCTGCAGATAATCTGGTGGATTTGCAATTTTCTTCTCTGAAGTCTTTCTGGGGGAACAGAAGCAATACCGGTGTTTGTGTTTAACATCGCTCCTATAAATTCTAACTGCTGTGTTGGCTCTAAATGGGATATTGCACAGTTTACAGTGATCCTCAGCAAGGAGCAAGCTTGAAGAGCATAGTTCCTTGCCTGCAACAGCAGATGCCTGGTGGGTGTGGTAATGAGCCAGTTGTCTAGGTATAGAAACATGTGGAATCCTTGCAATATTAATGAGCTGCTATCACTGCCACACATTTGACGAACACCCTAGGGGCTGTGGTGAAACCAAAGGGCAGTGGCTCTGAACCGATGATGACTGGCTCCCAGCTGGAAGCACAGGAATCTTTTGGAGCACTTGTTCATTCTGTGTGTGACAATACACATCCTGAAGATCTATTGAGCACATCCAATTGCCTTTTCCTAAGAAAAGAAGTATAGACTGAACTGTAACCATCCAGAATTTGGTTTGTTGAACTGATTTGTTCAACACACGGAGATCCAAAATCGGTCTCCAGTTCCATTTTCTTTGGCACTAAAAAGAATCTTGAGTAAACTCAGAATCCTACTTGGTCTGTCGGGACTGCTTGGATGACTCTTTTGTTGAGCAGTTTTTGAATTTCTAGGACAGCTGCATCCCTGAGACTGAGTGGAACATCTGGGATCCTTTTTGGTTGTCTGGGTTTTTTCGAAAATGGGATATTGTAACCTCTGGTTACAATCCTCTGCACCCAATTGTTCGTTGTTATACTTAGCCAGGCTGATAGGTGTGGGGAATAATCATCCCCCGACCACCTCCAAAGGATAGCAATCGGGCCTCTACTCAGGAGTGCTGACAGGAGTTACCAGGGAATGAATACCTGGACCCCTGATTTTGCAGGCCACCTCTGCCTCATGCATGGCATTTTCCATTACAACTCCCTCCTCTGCCCCTGGGGGAGGGGGGCTGCTGCCACGAGAGTCCTGGAAAGGTCCTTGGGACTTTTTGAAATATAGCTTCCTGCTCCTCTGGTTCCTGGATTAAGACCTCTGAGGAGCGGAAATGTGCACACCCATGGAAGAAAGTGTCTTTCTATCCTTCTTACCTCTGGTGAGGGTTTCTTTGAATATGGGACCAAAAAGTGATGTTCTGTCAAAAAGAGCATTAACAAAAGAAGACCTGAATGGCTCCACAAATTCGCATAAGAGCATCCAGGTGTCTCTCCTTATGGCTATGCTAGACCTGCTGCCCTAGTCATTCTTCAGCTGTGTGCACAATAAGCCTCATGGAAAAATTAGATACTGACTCAAGGGTTGCCAGCTGGGAAGCTACTTTATTCTGTAACCCCTCAGCTATGGCTTCTGTCAGAGTATCTCATAGCTCTTTTATCAGATCTAGTTGGAGACTCATAAAATGTGCCATGAATTTCAAGGACCTGAGTACAAACATCGAGGATGCATATACGCGCTTCCAGAATTTAACTATGTCCTAGACTCTTTGTTAGGAGGATGAATAGTAGGACTTTCATCAGCAAGTTCCTTTTTGGTGGCTGCTGCAACCACCATGGCACCTATTGGTATCCCTTTGGCCCAATGTTTGTGATCCTCAAAATGCAATCAATTTAGATAGTCAGCGAGGGGACAAATCCAAGCGGTATATGGTCAGGCATGGAAAGCCTGCAGGTATACAGATTCCTCTGAGGAAGGCTGATGAGAGTCCAGCCACCCCTCTGCTTCTAGATTTCTAATGCATCTCCAAATGAGACATCTTTCGGGGGTGACCCTGGGGAACCTTCCCTTCATCGAAATTAGTATCTTCTGTGAAAGACTCTTCAGGGGAGTCCAAGTGCTTCCTCTTGCACTTTCTCTTCAGGGGCACCTCCTCGGTGGGATGGGCCAGAGAGGTGTCTGAAGAGGACATAACCACTGTGGTTGAGTCCTGAGGTTTCTGTGCCCGCTGTCCCATGGCAGGGGTTGGAGGTCGCTCTGGGCATGGGGAAGGGCAGGGATATTGCCCCAACGTGAATGGTGTTGACTGTGAGCCCACAGTGGACAAGGCCCCCTCCACAGCCTGGAAAGCAGGCCTCCATGTAGAAGAATGAGAGTCCGGAACAGAGATAGACTCCCTCTGAACAGTGATCCCACCCCACACCAAAGAAACCACCTCTGAAGCCAAAGCCGGAGTCAACCTCACATGTGCCAATGCTCCAAGAAGCATGAACGGCTCCGACAACACAAGAGTGGATCCATGCTCACCAAAACCAACAGCGAAGCTTGGACCCTGAGAGATCTCCAGATCCAACAAAACTGAAACGCTCAGGGTAGTCACCAGCGCCGGAGATGAAGATCTAACTGCACTGACACAGTCGAAACAGGGACTGTTGGGGCTGGGAACTCTGAAGGCTCAGTTGGAGTCAGAGGAGGAACAAAAACAGGTAAAGAAACAGGTATGGTACCAAAGGTTCCAGAGGTATGGAGACTAAGAACCAATGATGCAGCTAATACCCTTGCCACCAGAAGCTGGTCCACCAGTCTCAAAACATCAGACTCCATGAGGCTTTTGGTGGAAAGGACTGAAGAGACTGTCTGGGATCTAGGCTTTTCCATGAAAGGGCTTGGAGGTCGGTCTAGAAGTGGGTCTACAGATGGGGAGTATCTTGTTTGGGGCCTATCTTTAAAAGAAAACTCCTCTGGTTCTGAAGCAAATTGGAACAAGAACTGAAGAGGCACCAAAGTTATTATGTCCTAATAATTGTTGGTACTGAAATAGTCGGTGCAAAAGCTGTCAACTGATGGCACCAAAGGTTCAAGCAATTTACCCTTCGGTTCTAAGGAAACTATGGGAACCTGGGAAGATTTGATCAGCTTAGCAGACGGTGCAGATGAAACTGTCAGAGCCAAATAGCTCCTCTTCTTAGATCCTTCATGTTTACTGGAACAGGAAGAAGGGGAACTAACATCAGTTTTAAATTTTGTAGAAGCATATATGGCCTCATCGAAATTGGATTTTATAAGGCCCTTTAAAATCAACTTATTTTTTTCTTTCCACAAGGGCCCAGTGACTGAAGCATGACAAATAGCATGGTCTTCTTGAGGGTACACTGGGCCCAAGCAGTAGATACATAAGGAGTGTCCATCAGAATTTGATAATTTTCTATCACACTTCTGGCATCTTTTGATGCCAAAAGTTCCTCTAGCTTTCTCTGCCATATCAGAAGACGCGCACACACACACACACACACACACACACACACACACACACACACACACACACACACACACACATTAAGTTTAAGTTTTTTTTTTTTATAAAGTTAGGCAGAAAGAAACACACCAACAATGACACAGAAGGTTTACCATAGCAGTAAAAGGGAGTTAGACAGGAAAAAGTACCAACAATGGTACTGAAGGTTTACAGTAAAGGTAAATAGATAGAAGAGAAAATGAAAGCAAGAAGGACTACCAACAATGGTATTAAGAAGACACTAAAGGTGTTAAAAAAGGAGCCCAGAGTAGCTGGGTAAACTAAATAAAGATAAAGACCAACTTATAAATTTTTTTTTACAGAAAGAAAACTTACAGTTCTAGATTTCTAGATGAAAAGAGTTTGCTCGAGAACTGAAAGGAAAAAACATGTCTAGCACTAAAAGTGGCAAACAAGATCGGAGGTAATCCTGTGAGGAGCATTATGGGTAAAGCTAAACTCGAGAGTTTTTGGAAGGAGTAAGTTGGAATCATGGCCACGTTGGTTCTGAGATACAGAATTGAACCCACAGTAAAGGATTAAGTGAAGACTGACAACATCAGTTTCGGGTTTACTCTCCAGTCCAGCTGGTGAATTTGGGAATCTTGAGGCAATGTTACAACTGCCTTATGTACACAGACCACCCTCTCCTCCTCCCAACAAGCTCAAATATATGTGAGAGATGCAACTATATAGCCAAACTAGAGGCTGAGCTCTCTCAACCCAATACTGGCGCAGTCAGTCAGGGGGAGAAGGTAACCACACACACCACAAATCCAGTCTCACATAGACCTATCGCAACAGAAAACCAAACACATAAGCACACAAAAACATACTCGGAGGCTCTAAATAAAAATCTGCCCAAGCAGCAGAGACTTCCAAAGCAGACATCCAAGCAACCGCTAACCCACAACAATACCCACGTATCACATAGTTCACAAAGTCAGTGTGCCACACAGTCACAGCCCTTAAAGCTAAACAACACACCTAATACACTTGTAATAGGTGACTCTACTGTCAGACAAACTGACGTCCCACTCACCAGGCTGAACAAGGAGAAGGTCACTGTAAGCTGCCTGTCGGGTGCCAGGATCCAAGGAGAAGGTCACTGTAAGCTGCCTGTCGGGTGCCAGGATCCGCCACATAACACAAGCACTCAGATCACTCCAAAGCAAGTACAAATATGACTCCGTCATTGTCCATGCTTGTGTGAATGACCTAAGACTTACCTCCCTGGACTACGTGAAAAGAGACCTAGAGGAGCTGCTCTCTGATCATGTAGCCCAGGCCGGTATGACCCTGACCTTGAGTAGCATCTTACCCTCATCAAGAATGATGCCACAGTATAAAGACAAAATGATCAATTTTAACAACTGGCTAAAGTATTGGTGTCATTCAAAGGGGATCCAGTGTCTGTCAGCCTGGGATGACATGCTCGAAAAGCCACGTTGCTTCGCTAGGGACAGCTTGCACCTGTCACCCCTGGGCTTTCGAATACTGGCTAAGGCTCTTGCCACCCCCATAGTGCCTTTTTTAGGCAAGGCTCAAAAGGCAAACCCACCTCCATAGACAACACAAAGAAAAAGAAACTAAGGGTAATGCTGCTCAACGTCAGTCTAAACCTCAAGATGCACGCACTCGAGGCTCTCCTCAGTATGGAGAATATCGATATCTGTGCAGTAACAGAAACCTGGTTCAAGGCTCCCGAGAGCACCCCAGCACTACCAGGTTATACCTCATACCATGCCTTTCGGCACCAAAACTCGGACTGAACCACAAAAGGAGGGGGAGTATCCATATTCATCAAAGATACCCACACCTCCAGGTTAGTGGCATTGCATGAAGCATCGCAGACCATCCTTGTACAACTAACAGTGGGCAAAACTGCCTTTCAGTTTGTAGCCTGCTACAGACCACTCTCCCAAACTCAGGAACCCCACTCGGCTTTCCTGAGAACACTGGAGAATATGAAGGTCTCTCCAAACACCATTATATTGGGTGACTTCAACTACCCAAACATAGACTGGGAGCACTACTCAAGTCCCAACACCCTCGCCCAATGGTTCCTAGAATTTATAAACTCAACTGCTATGGAACAACTGGTCACCACTCCCACAAGAGGGGAAAACATACTGGGCCTGATTATCACCAACATGGGGACTCTGTTCCATACCAGAGGTATACCCCTCATTGGTAAGATCTGACCATAAATTAATCTCACTGGACATCCATATCCCATCCCCACCCCCAGCCAAGGAAACCACGGTGAAGAACTTCTCAAAAGCAAACTTCACACTTCTCAAAACCGAGGTGGAATTCTTCAAAGCCCCCGGGCCAGTGGAAAATACGGCCCAAACCGCAGAATCCTTTACAATCGCTTTCTATGGATACCTACAGGAATGCATGGATCGTGCTATCCCAAATAAAACCAAGACTCATTCCTCCAAAGACAGGAGACCTGTCTGGTGGACCCCAGCCATAAATAAGCTGTACAACAGAAGGCGGAAGCTACTACATGATAGAGCAAAATCCCAAAAAAGGAAGGCATCTCTGATCAGTACTAGCAATCAACTACGATCCCTCAGAAAATCATCTAAGGCCAGCTTCGAAAGAAAAATTGCACAAGATGCTAAAGATAATTACAAGGCCTTCTTTAGTTATGTCAGGAACCTTGTTGGCAACTCCCAGATATGCTCCGAGTTAGTTCAAAATGACAAAAAATACACTGAACCCACAGACATTGCCAACATCCTGGCAGACGGGTTCAGTGCAAACTTCTCCCCCCCTTCCCCCCAAAAGAGCAAATGTCTATCCCAACAGAGTGTAGCCTCCCTGACATCACAGATGCACAGGTGAGAGCTGCCCTCTCCAAAGCAAAAAACACAGCATCAATGGGACTGGATGGTGTCCCGGGCTGCGTCTTACACGAACTCCAAGAAGAACTGAACCCTCACATAAAGACACTGTTCAATCTCAGCCTTACTACAGGATATGTACCCAAGGAATGGCGTACAGCAACAGTGGTCCCACTCCACAAAGGTGGTGCCACAACGGACCCCGGAAACTATCGCCCTATAAGCCTGACTAGCCTGGTCTGCAAAGCTATGGAGCGTATAGTCATGAAACTCATAAACAAAGACATTGGGAACCTCCAAACACTGGATCCTACCCAATTCAGCTTTGTTAAGGGCAGATCTTGCTTCTTGAACCTGGTCGACTTCTTTGAAACAGTCACCACGGCCATAGATGAAGGGAAAGTAGTCCGCACAGCCTACCTGGACCTCGCAAAAGCCTTCGACACAATACCCCACTCGGGCATCATAAATAAGCTCACCAGCTTAAATATCAATCCCTATGTCACAAGATGGGTTGCAAACTGGCTCAGGGATAGAACCCACATGGTCAGAATTGCAGGTGCCATGTCAAGACTCTAAACCAGTTACAAGTGGCGTCCCACAAGGCTCAGTCCTGGGACCTCTCTTGTTCGGTATATATTTCTCTGAGGTACAGGTTAACATGGGAGGACTACGGCTGACCAAGTTCGCAGATGACTACAAACTGGGTGCCATAATCAACTCGCCGACTGACACAAGCATCCTCCAAAAGGGTCTCACAGAGACGGAGAACTGGTGCCAGAGCCATGGCCTAAAGCTAAATGCCAAAAAGTGCATAGTCATCCCCTTTGGGAAAAACAAAGTGCCCACAAATTACCACATAGGTGGTAATCCATTAAGTACGGAAGAAGTAATTAGGGATTTGGGGACCCAAGTAGATAGCAATCTCTCCTTTGACAATCACGTTGCCATAGTGGTTAGAAAGACCTTCTATATAGCCCACCTTATCACAAAAGGGTTCACATCTAGATCAAGAGAGATCATTGTGCCCCTCTACTCATCAGGCCCACAACTGAATACAATGCCCCATTTGGGATATACCTTACCCGACACCTTCAGCAACTGGAAAGACCCCAAAAGTACCTCACCAAGAGGATCAAGGGACTCAAACAGATGCCCTACGCAGTTAGGCTAAAGAAACTCCAGCTCTACTCAGTTGCTTACCGCCTACTCAGAGGCGATCTGTGCCTGACATATCCAACCCAGAATTAATAGACATGCTCCACCTCAGGAAATCCAAATCCCTTAGAGCGACACGCTCCAGGGACTTAAACCTCAGCATAGAAATAAATAGGACATGCTGGAGGGACAGATTCATATCCCAGAGGCTCCCCTCACTCTGGAACAAAATCCCAATCCATGTTAGGCAAAGTCCCTCAATGACCCTCTTCAAGAGAAATCTTGACGAGTGGATGGGCGATCATAGGTTTACCCCTGGGATCTCTTCTGTGTCCCTACTAGACAGAGGCACAGTATACTAACCTCAAAAGGGCTATCTTCTGTGACCTACTATACAGAGGCACAGTCAACTAATCTAAAAGGATGGCGAAAGCCAAACACACTCTGGCTAGGCTTATAAATGCCCTAGGGCAGATAGCCTAGTATCAACCTATGAACCTATGTTATCGCCCCAATAGCACACATACAACTGCTAGGCGTCAAAATTGATAATATGAATTTCGACATTCATATTGCTCAAACTATTAAGAAGGTCAACAAGAAACCTGGTCTTCTTCACAGAAACAAGACAATTTTTAACTAAAACCACAAAAGCAACCATCGCCCGTACACACCTTATGTCAACTCTCCTATATGCCTTCACAGTACTAACCAACCTCTGTAAAACTGATATAACCAAGCTGGAATCCTGTTACAATAAAATTGCTAAATTTGCCACTGATGCTACACACAGGTCACATTACTCTCCAGCTCTTAAACAATTAAAATGGCTAGAATTTACTCAACTGCTAAACTATAAACAATTAACCTTTGCCCACAAAATCCTACATCAATCGGATAAAATCCCTACTCTCCATAATCTTATACAACCATACACCACTTCTAGAGCCTCCCGTTCCAGTAACAAACTCCTTCTAGAAACCACCAAAGCTAACAACTCAGCTGGGAAATCACTCTTCTCAAACGTCATTCCTAAAATATGGAATAAACTGCCAACCCCTATTACCTCTAACTGCTCGACAGTACAACTTAAAAAGCTCCTAACTACTTAATTAGTAGACACCTGCTTCTGTTCTTGCAACTCTCCTGGATAAGTCTAACCTCACTATATTTAAATACATCTTGCTCATTGGGTGCTAGTTTACTCCAACCTATGACCACATTTCTATTTAAACTTGCTTTTCCTCATCATTTGAATGTATATATTCTTGTATCATGTTATGTTAATATAACCTCTAAAGAACTGTATTGCCCATCATTGAACTATTGCTGATTGTGAATGCTACTGGAATTTCACTGCAATATTGTTAAAATTTTCAATGTTTGCATTTCTTATTGCTGGAGCTTTTCTCCCCTGGCCTTTGCTGAAAAAGGACCTGTGTCCAGTCAGACTTTCCCAGTAAACAAATAGGTTCATAGGTTCATACTAGGCTATCTGCCCTAGGGCATTTATAAGCCTAGCCAGAGTGTGTGTGGCTTTCACCACCCCTTAGGATGAGAATACTATACCCATTAGTTTGCTGTGCCTCTGTCCAGCAGTGACACAGAGATGATTCCCGGGGTAAATCTACGATCTCCCATCCACTCATCAAGATTTCTCTTGAACAGAGTCAGTGAGGGGCTCTGCCTCACATGGACTGGGATTCTGTTCCATAGTGTAGGGAGTCTCTGGGTGATGAATCTGTCCCTCCAGCATGTCCTATTTATATCCGTGTTGAGGTTTAAGTCTCTTGCTCTCGTGGCTCTGGTGGATTTGGATTTTTTGAGGTGGAGCATGTCCATTAGTTCCGGGTTGGACATGGCCTTGTATGTCAGGCACAGATCACCTCTGAGCAGACAGTATGCGACTGAATAGAGCTGGAGTTTCTTCAGTCGGGCAGCGTATGACATATGTTTGAGCCCCTTTATCCTTTTGGTGAGGAACTTTTGGGGTCTTTCCAACTGCTGCAGGTGTCGGGTAAGGTACATTCAATGGGCGTTGTACTCAATCATTGGTCTGATAAGTGAAGAGTACAGGGGTACAATGACCTCTCCTGATCTGGATGTGAATCCTTCATGATCAGGTGGGCAATGTAGAAGGTCTTCCTAACCACTTTGGCAATGTGAGTGTCAAAGAGAGGGTACTGTCAACTTGGGTCCCCAGGTCCCTGATAACTCCTTCCGTGTTTAATGGATTACCACCTATGTGGTAATTAGGGGTTACCTTGTTTTTCCCAAAGGGTATGACTATACATTTTTTGGCATTTAGCTTAAGGCCATGGCTCTGGCACCAGTTATCCATTTCTATGAGACCTCTCTGGAGGATGCCTGTGTCTGATGGAGTGTCAATTATGGTGCCCAGTTTGCAGTCATCTGCAAATTTTGTCAGCCACAATCCCCCTATGTTTGCCTGCACTTCAGAAAAATAAATGCCGAACAAGAGGGGCCCCAGGACAGAGCTCTGAGGGACACCGCCAGTGACCGCTTAGAGTCTGACATGGCACCAGCAACTCTAACCCTGTGGGTTCTGTCCTTGAGCCAGTTTGCAACCCATCTTGTGACATATGGGTTTACATCTAAGCTGGTGAGCTTTTCTATGATGCCCGAGTGGGGTATTGTGTCAACGCTTTTGCTAGGTCAAGGTAGGCTGTGTGAACTGCCTTACCCTCATCAATGGCCTTAGTGACTGTTTCAAAAAGTCGACTCAAGTTCAAGAGGCAAGATCTGCCCTTGACAAAGCCAAATTGGGTAGGATCCAGTGTCTGTAGGTCCCCAATGTCTTTATTTATGAGTTCCATTATGATCCTCTCCATAGCTTTGCAGACAAGGCTCGTCAAGCTTATGGGGCGGTAATTTCCAGGGTCCGTAGAAGCACCGCCTTTGTGGAGTGGGACCACAGTTGCCGTACGCCATTCTTTGGGTACGTATCCTGTAGTAAGGCTAAGATCAAACAGCAGCCTTATGTGTGTGTAAAATAAATAAATAAATAAATGCACTGGCTTCTCTCACTAAAGCCAACACAGACTCAATGGCGCACCCAAATTTTCCGGGCTGCTTCTGAACACTCTAAATGACTTATCATGAATCATTAGTTAACTACAGTCCTAAAACAGGACTTGTGCTACGAGAATGGAGGGCTACAATGGTCATCTCCCTTCATAGGTTCATAGGTAGGTACTAGGCTATCGGCCCAAGGGCCTATGCAAGCCTAGCCAACAAGGTTCCCTGGCTTACGCCACCCAAGAAAGTTATTTTCCTGTGCCACTGACGAGCAGAGCCACAGAAGTGATCCCCGGGGTGTATTTCCTATTTCCGATCCACTCATCAACATTTTTCTTGAAGAGTGCTAATGAAGAACTTTGCTTGACATAGATGGGTAGCCTGTTCCAGAGTATGGGAAGTCTCTGGGACAGGAATCTATCCCTCCCGCATGTCCTGTTTATTGTGGTGACAAGGTTTAGGTCCCTAGAGCGTGTAGCTCAGAGGGATTGGGATTGCTTTAGGTGTAGCATGTCCAACAGCTCTGGGTTTGACATAGCTTTATATGTTAGGCAGAGATCACCTCTGAGTAGGCGATATGCTACGGAGTAAAGCTGGAGTTTTTTGAGGCGGTCAGTGTAGGGCATTTGTTTGAGTCCAGTAATCCTCTTTGTGAGGTACTTCTGTGGCCTTTCCAGCTGCTGCAGATGTCTTGTGAGGTACATTCCAAAAGGGGCATTGTACTCTATAATGGGTCTAATGAGTGATGAGTAGAGGGTAACGATGACCTCTTTTTTCCTGGATGAGAACCCTTTTATGATGAGGTGTGCCACGTAGAAGGACTTCCTGACTACTGTGGTGATGTGACTATCAAAGGAGAGACTACTGTCCACCTGGGTCCCAAGGTCTCTTATCATGCATTCGGTGTTAGGTAGATTGCTGCCTATGTGGTAGTTCATGGGTACAGAGTTCATAAGGAAGTCCAAAAGATGTTGGAAACTACAGACCCATTAGTCTAACCAGTTTTATTAAAAAGTCATTGAAAGAATGATCATGGAAATTATCAACAAGGATATAGGAGACCTCCATACACCAAATCCATTTCAGTTTGGCTTTGTCAAAGGATGGTCATGCTTACTGAACCTGGTGGACTTCTTTGAAAAGGTCCCCAAGGCAATAGACAAAGGGAAAATGTTGCATACTGGCCGCCTAGATTTAGCTAAAGCATTTGATACAACACCCGACTTGGGCATTATTAACAAACTTGTAGAACTAGACATGAACCTCTTTATAACATGCTGGACAGCTAGCTGGCTCATGGATGGGACTCAGGAAATTGGGATCAGCAAGGCAAACTCCACAAAGAGGCCAGTCACCAGTGGAGTCCTTCAGGGCTCTGTGATAAGTCCACTCCTCTTTGGCATCTACTTCTTGAATGTAATGTCAAAACCAATGTCAAAGGCCTATGACTAACCAAATTAATTGAAGGCTGCTAAATGGGAGCAGTCACTGAATCCCCCAGGATGAGAACAACCTTCAGGAAGGTCTAACACAGACAAACACTTGGTGCCACAGCCATGGAGTAAAACTCAACACAGAGAAATGCATTATACTACTTTTAGGGAAGTCAGCCACCCTGGATAACTACATCATCAATAAAACACCCCTATAATTTAAATCACTAATCAGGGATCTGGGAACTCATGTAGGCAGTAACCTAGCCTTCGACCAACAAACGTCCAAGATAGTAAGAAAATCCTTCTGTGTTGCTCAGCTTATAAGCAAGAGCATGGCATCTAGGTCCACAGAAGTCATCATACCACTGTATTCAACATTCATCAGACCAATCATAATGCCCCCTTTGGTATATACCTGACTGGACACATGCTGCAATTGGAATATCCACAGAGGTTCCTTACAAAAAGAGAGCAGTAATAAACATAACATCCTACACTAACCACCTCAAAGCCCCGTCTCTTTAGTCTGTATCATACAGACTTACGGGAGGTGATCTTTGCCTGGAGTACAAGACATCCTTGGACCCGGTTTTGATGACCTTTTTGCACATCCATAAAACAAAAAGCATCATAATTACTAGATTAAATAACATAAATAGAACAAGCTGGAGAGACATATGTTTCTCAGAGAATTCCCATTCTCTAGACCGGCTCCCCATCTATTTGAAGCAGAGTTCCTCACTAATCCTATTTAAGTGAGACTTGAACCAATGGAAGGGTAATTTATCCCTGGTCTGGTGCCCATGCATCTGATGGACAGGGGCAGTCGGTAAATCACCCACTATATAAATCCAATTAATGGGTCACATTTGGGTTGCATGGCTAGGCTCATAAAGGCCCGACTGGTCTTTAGCCTAGTATAAACCTATGAACCTATAAGAAAAACAAAGGCATTCTATAAACTCAGACTAGCTATAGAAGCCAAAGACAACTAGAGATACTACTTTTGTTATGACAGGAAAATAAGAAACAGAACCCAACAATACTCACGGGTTTATTCCTAATGGTACCAATTACTCTGATCCAGTGGTTATTGCAAACATATTGAATAATAAACTTAGTGGTAACTTCAGCCGAGAGATATGCACTCAAATACACTGTCCAGTATCACTAAGTAAGGGACAACTGAGAAGTATGAGGTACGAGTTCCCTGCTCACCTCTCAACTTCTTTGATCAAGAATTCTGAACATATCAAAAATAATGGGAGGGACAAGCTACACAATTTGTAGCATTACCATAATGCTTTTAAAAATTTAAGAGAACAAAAGGTTTTGCATCTCCATACATTTTCTGCACAATAGGATACATGAAAATCTAATGCCTGGCATTTACCTGCCCATAATGCTCAGTGAGTGATCTGTAAAAAAAACACCAAACCACCAGTAGGTTAACAGCTGGGTCACATACTGTTAAGCTGCAGTTAATCTACTAATTATAGCACAGCAATTAATAGCTTGTACTTTATTTGCGTAATTCAGAAACAACAGGACATTAGGGATAGATTTAAAAAAAGTCTTTCATTATACTTTCCCATGTTTTAATTAAAGAGGCTACAAAACTCCAGGATCATACCTCTGCCCATAATTTTGCAGAATGTCCAGACTTTGACTCATTTTTTGGTCTGTTCTTCATAAAGTTTGTGGCTTTCTTTTTGTCTTTTTATTTAAAAAAAGTAAAGGTTACACTTTCCTAGGCCATAGGAACACACATTTTGCTTATCAAATGTCTTACTAATAGGAAATAAGAAAAAGATTAAAAAAATACATAACCTCTTTAAATTTTTTTAGCCTGGTATCAGCCCTGGCACTACAGCTATCAGCACACAGTTTTCCAGTAGTCTTTTTGCTTGTTGTCTGTGCTGCAGTTTTCAAATGAAGTATCCAGGACAATGCCTAGAGGCTAAAGTTTTTCCTTTTGTTTAGACATTTTGAACAGTCATAACTACGATGATAATGCATGTTAAATGTCACTCACACTGCATGTATCTATATCTGTGCCTCTAGTTTTTAAAATCATGGCTTGTCCTGTGGCTTTTAGGTTTAATACTTTTTCCTGTCAATCAACCTTGTGCAGTCATTTTCTTAGGTCTTCTTATCTTGAATATCCTTGCAAGAATGCTGCAGTCCTTTTAATAAACCTGCACTGTTTTCATATCTGAAAATGTTTGAACACATCCTACAATTTTAGGCTAAGACTGTCCCGGTGGATGTTCGATTAGTTGCACAGGTGCTGGAGGGATCGGGGGGGAGAGAAGAGCTTGAGTGGATGATACCAGCTTGCTTATTTTGAAGAAGAGGAAGGCTGATAGGACAGTCACACTGGAGATCCCAAACAGTGGTTGGATGCATCATAGCATCTATATCATATTATCGTACGATGTAAATAGCGAATGCTATGTCATTGTACCGATAATATCGAAACAAAAAAAAATATCGAACAAACGGAACAGCAAATTTTTTCTCAGGGAAAAATATTTGCTGCTCCGTAAAAAAAAAAAAAAAAAAAAAGCTTAAATCCCCCACTTAAATATACCAACTCCGAGATCGCACCATAGTGGAGGAAATGGCAAAGTCCCGAAGACAGCCTACCGAATTTTTTTCCCTGGGAAAAAATTTGATGTTCCGTGACTTCACTATTTTGCCATTTCGACAGTATTGGATAGACTAAATAGCATTTGCTATTTAGTCCATTTGATAGCGTCATATAGACCTGCATCATATGCCTGCATCAGGCAAGGACTTTCCTGCTGAGTCAGAGAATACAAGGGGTGTCTCTGGGTGGCAGCACACCTTTCCCCAACCATGCCACTATGGTAAGTTTATGGTAGCCTAACAGCAGGCTGCTCCAAGACAGCAGCTAGCTGTCTCACTTCCTACTGCTCTCTCTCCCTGGAGGAATAAATAGGCCTACAGGGCTTTTCCAAAAGGAATGAATTGCCCACAGGACTCTTGCTTAGGCCAGGAAGTCTGACTTCCACCACTCCCACTGAATGAGTGGGCCGACTGGGTTACAGGTAGTAGAACCATTGAGCAAGGCTCCTCGCCTGTGGAGAAGGGGAGATAAAGAAAAGACTAGTGGGTGCAGAAGTTATAAGAAAAAAACTCTGTTTTTCTGGGTTAGTCTGCTTAGCACAGATACAGGGTTTGATTAACAGGCTCTGTTAAAAAGGACTGGTTGGTGAAGGTGGAACTGAAAGATTGTTGGCCTGCTTTCACATCTGGAGGGATGTAATGTACCTCTTCCCCTGCAACCTGAACACAGCTGAACCCTGATCTTGGGCACAACAGTCATCAGGGAACAAAAGCAAGACAGCTGTATGCTGCTAACAGGACTGGCTTGCACTTAAGTTTGTGTATGATAATGGCACATTAATGATGCAGTAGCTTAGTCAGAGATTGTAAGGAGGAAGGAAACATCTAATGACATGAGCTACACATGATAACTACTGTACCACTGTGGGAAAATCAGCTGCATGTCTAAAGATGGTGCCCACAGACTGGGAGCCAATAAAGCTAATGGGAAAAGAAGCTGATTTACAAAAAAAATCAGTTCCACTGTGCACCTTCTTTAAATTTGAACAGTAAGTGAAAGGCAAGTGCTGTTGTACTTTTAAAACATGCAGGAATTTAAAACTAAACAAAATACTCTTAATACTTTGGATGATATATATATATATCAGTGGCGGATTTAGGCCTTGGCGCAGGGGCGCGCGCCCTCCCCTTTGTTTTTTTTACGCACCCTTAGTAAGTGAGTTGAAATGGAGTTTGTAGCTGCTATATTTGGGATGATCCCAAATATAGCAGCTACAAACTCCATTTCAACTCATGATCTCTAAACTCAATGTCACATGGTAACTCATTTTTTCGTATTAATCCGAAGCCTTCTAGTGCTACACTACATACATACCCTCCTCTTCTAGTTTCAAAGTACTTCCTAATGTAACAGTGATATGTGTCCGTGTAATGTATAATGATGACGGGCAAAATGCATGCGTACGCCTAACCGTCATTGTCTTGTTTTAGTTTTCTAAGACCTAACACTGGAGCGCGCTTATAGGTAGGTGAGGCAGTGCTGGATTAATGCCTGAACCTACGTTAATGTGACAGTTGTAATTCTTGCTGTTGTTCATGTATTACCCCAACACTCTGAATTATATCGTAAGTTAAACTTTTGCACATTCATTCCTCGTTCCCTGGCTTAGTAAACCGTAAGGATTTGTTGTCAGGCACTGCCAAGATGCCCTTTAGTGATAAAGTGCACACAACACTCCCTTCTTTCGTTAAATGCCCGCCAGATAGCACCCACTTCAAGTATTGTTGGGATCACCATTATATTGAGTACTTTCTGGATGTATGGCTATATTTGGGAGGACAGCGGGAGTTGCTGAGGAGCGAATGGCTGGTTGTTGAGTAGAAGAGGGCGGAGATTATTACTGGCCCAGTGAGAGTATCACTTTGTTTTATACGCAATGGAAGAGTATTCAAGCGACGGGCAGAAATTGGGTAATAAATACATTTGACCCTTCAGCCTGTCTTATTTATTTGTTGATATAGATGCAAGTTATTTGTTTGAACTTTTGTGAAGCCATTTGTTTTGTGGAGGTGTTGGTGTTAAAGGAGGTTTTTACAGCATGGAATTCTAGTCATAAATAATTTTGCAGCAAACTTTTAAGAGGCAGAGCATAGACAGAGAAGTTCAAGCCTGTCTTGGTAATTTATGTTCTTTAGTCTGGTAATCTTTTTATTAAGAACTTCTGAGGATTTTCTTAATGTGCAATGTGTTTTTTTAGTTATATTTTGAAAGGAGTATTGTATTCTGCAAGATTTGATCATGGCAGAGTATAATGGAATACTAATTTTTTGAACCAGTATTCTTTTGACTACCTTTAGATATTAATAGGATTACACAGAACAATTTCCTAACTATTGCTATTACTAAATGTTGACAAAAGGGCAGGAAGTTGCCTATGATGATGCCAATATATTCCCTGGCACAAGGAAGTATCTGAAGTACTTCAAGTAATCCTGACAGTTTGGTATATGAGTGTGGGAGTGCTGTTAATGCTGTAAACTGCTTAGAAGATTTGTCTACTAAGGGTTTAAATGTTATACTATGTTTAATTTAAGCCCATTTCTAATATACCACTGATCCGTGTGGCATAGCCCTTGCTATAATAATATGCTACTGGATAATATGCAAATGGAATTATCAAACTTGCGATCACTTGAAAATATAGTAAGCCATATATATCCGTGTCAGTGGAGCAAATATTCAAGAAGTAGATGCTGAACAGAAAGGGTCCCAGTACTAAGTTTTGAGGAAGGCCACTAGCCTCCTTTTGCTTTTTGAGGACACGACTGCCACTTTAACTACGAGGGTTTGAACAGTCAGACAATTAGCATTTCATCTTACAACATAAGTGTCTACATTTAAGCCTTTAAACTTATTTACAATTTCGGCACTGGAAATATGTCAAAGGCCTTGGCCAGAACCAGATACACTATAAAAATTGCACAGCTGCTCTTTACAGCTTCACTGACTTTCTCAAAGAAGTTTGCTAAGCTAAGTATATATGATCTATTTTTTCAAAAAAACATATTTTTGTGGGTCTGGAACAATATTTTTATATTGGAACTTATGATATCAGATACAGTATACTCCATGGTTGAGCAAATGAGCATACCTACACTCAGTTGAGCCACATATGTAACTGAGCAGATGCCAATTGAATGTTTAGTACTGTGATGTGCTTTAGTACAGTTAGTTGGGCTGTGGGAGTTAGCAGTGCAGTTTTGGTGTGGAATGTTTTTCCCCTTTCTCCACTCTAGTATGACCATGAACTTGGTATATGCATGTTAGGAGTGTGAGTGGAGCAGGACTCCACATAGAGGGTGCTTGAAGGGCTTCACTTTAAAAAAGACTTTCTGTGGGTTTCATGAACAATCGTGTAGGTTTTGGGTGAAGCCTACATGATGTTTAAGTGTTAGCGGGATGAGCAGCAGCGCTAATCACATGTGCATGTTGTTCATCATGCTTATATGAATAGAAACACATTTTCATGGCTACCATCAGTGTTGGTGGCCAGGAAAATGTGTTGAGCAGCATTAGCACACACAGTAAACTAACAAGCTTGCCTGTGGGCAAACCTGTTAAGTGTGTTCACGCAGACAGCATGAAAAGCTACACAGGGCAAATAATGCAAGCTGTGCCAGGCAAGGAAATGCACTGAGTGTAATGTGCACATAAATCAAACATATAGATAGAGAAATAAGTAAGTTGAGTTAACCACTGTTGGTGTGGCTTCCTGTTCACTGCAATGTCTTTATGAGCTGTACAATAGAGAAGAGACACAAAAGCATATTGAATAACAGTCTTGGCAGTGACCTGCATTCTGTATCATTTAAAGCTGATGGGTCAGTATAGGTACACAACTAAGGGGTGTCAGCATTGTCATCCTCCCTTTGTCTAAGGAGGTACTCCTTGCACTGTTTCAGGTCACTGTAGTGGTGATGACAATTCTCTGCAGTGCATAGGATGCCAGTTGCACTAGAAACAGCCTTGGCTAATCTGTTCCAAGCCTCATTCTTATACTGAGACTCAGTATAGTCCTCCTATGGCTGTAGCACTTCTTGAGGAGTGCCAAAAAATCCTGGACTCCTCAACATCTCACCTCTGTGCTCTAAATTCAGGACCATCATCTTCCACACCAGCCATGTCTACAGAAGTCAAGTGGTAACTCTATTTCTGAACTGGTACCAAATTCCAGTCTCGTGTTTAACATCTAGTGTGCAAACATGCACAACCATGCCAAATGCATTTGTGTGATGGAAAGCAAAGTGGCATTGTTATAGAGAAAGGTATTTTTTCAAACAGCAATAAAGGTGGGAAACATGGCAGTGAGATTTGCCGTGTGTGGTGCTCAACGTGTTCACACTTCCTCAGATAGTCAGCTCTGACATAGTTAATGGCTTGGCTTCTTATGCCTGGTGTTTTGGAGGTTGAATAAGATGACTTGGCACATACATTTCGGGAATCAATCACTGAGTTAGTTGACTAATGGGGGAATCAAACCTATGGAAGAAATAATGCATACATTTCAAGCAAGTTAAGTATTTGTCAGTGCTACAGAAGAGCTCTATTTAAACTGTGTTCCTTAGAGATAAACTGCATTCAGTATGAAAGGAAATATACATCAGCTAGGCTGTATGCATATGACTTTAGGAAGTCCCGTGAAATGCATTCCCATGAAAGAGGCATTATTACTGTTTGTAAATGTATGTCAGATGTATAGACTTTGATGAGCTGATTAATACAGGATGGGCATGATACATGCATACTTCACTACAAATACTGTCCTAAACATAGAGTTGGACTACGTGAGGACAGAAGATGATTTTAACTTAAGTATTCTGCCATCATAGATATGCAAGTGCATTTTAAGTCATTATCATAATTATCCTGCTTATAGAATTGAAAACACATTCAACTGTGTTTCATAACTGAATCAATAATGAGATATGCTACCTAGAAAATTTTATTTATATCAGCACTAATGAGACATTTCTTGCAATCACCATAATTATGGTGGCCATTTGTATGTAGTGTTACCTTCCTAATCAAAGTGTTGTTAGAAAGTGCATTCTCACACCCATTGTAAAATAAGTATTCTCTGGATCACCTGTGTTTTGTCTCTAAAGTCAGTGCACTTACACTTTGTGCTACAGACAGTTAAACAACAGGTGGATGTTCTCCGCTCAGTACTGTCCAGAGTGCTGATGTCTGCTCATCTCCACTAAACCTGTTTGCATTACAGAAGGCTACCCAAATAACATTATTTACTTTTTTCCTTAAGCATGTAAGCTTGATTATCCGATGCTCAACAGTGTGAAAGTACATAAGGCAAGAATCATAAAAAAAAGCATATGAAGTTCTGATGAAAGTAAATCCTAGATCTTGAGTAATAGTTTCCACATCCCTTTCACATAGCATGGATTTGAACTGCAGAGCAACTCTGCTATGAGTCTAAAGTCACTGGATTTCAGAAAGAAGTATGCATCAGGCACACATCACTCAGTCATTAGTAATAACATGCAGTGGTGACAAAACTGTTGTGCTAGTGAAGATTACAGAAATGAAATTGTTTACACTTTCTTTCACATGTGAGCCCTGTTTGTGCTCTGCTAAGCAGTGTGGAAATTACACAGGCAAAAAAAACATATATGACAATTTATATTCCACACAACAAAACATAAGTTACATTTTCACATCTGCTGCAAACATTACAAGCAGCATGTAGCTGCAAGCTGGATTCAAACTCTGCATCCTCTTTCCTAGTTCTTTAAAATGATTTCAGTCATACTGTGCTGTAAAGAGGTATGTACTTAGCTGAAATGTATAATTTCTTCTCTTACTGCTATTCAGAGTGCTGTAACAAAGTGCACCTGTGCTACTCTAAAATGCGCTACTGATGGCATGTCAAATTACATTTCTCAGTTTGTACCTTGGGCAGTGGACTCTGGTTCACTGCTTTGAAATGCTGTCATTCAATAGTGCCCTTTGCCAAAATCACACACATGAGGAACAGAAAAATGTCAGTAGTAACACATATCAGGGAATAATAATGAAAATGCAGGCTTGTGCAGTTTGCTAGATCTGTGTGTTACAACCTGATCGCATGCTCAGGAAATGGGCATTAGCTTGGTTAGATAGCACATTATCGGGATTTGAACCCTCAGTTCAGTGCAATGACAATATGGGTAGGTGCCTGGCATGCAAGAGGGCGGGGAGGGATGCACAGCAGACGTTAATGTAGCAATTCCATGGTTGTCGTACGGAAGCGGAGCAATAGATCTCGGGAGGGAGGAAACCTAAAAAATGGTCGGGCGGGCGCGTCGATGATGCTCAAAAAGCAGGACATTACTACAGTAAGTACGTTCCTTGTACGGGGAATGAAAAAAATAGCTGCTGCTTAGGTCTTGTTATAAAAAATTGCTTTTTAACTGTCTCAGTTGAAATCAGAAAATATACAATAAAAGTGGTACACAGTTAAGAACATACCTCATTTGCTTGTACATTTTCCAGTTTCAACCCACAGAAGACTTGATAACCCTAAGATCCCGAGTGTCTCTTCTAACGCATCTCCCATCATGACTACAAATCTTTCAGACAGTGAGACTGAGAGAAGCTTGTCTGAGGAACAGTTGAAAAAAAAAAGAGCACAAGGTACTTGAAGGACAGCTATTGTACACTTATTTTTATTCTTTGTAGCTGTTCTTTACATCCAGGATATGACTGAACTGTTCGCTTTAAGAATAGCAGCCTGCTAATCTATTAGATAAACGAAATCTGTCAAACTTTACCCCACGTGGTGGACTCGGAAATGAAGGTTGCTAAGCCAAATGCTGCTGACGTAGCTGGAAGACTACTGGTAGACATGGCGGATGGTTTGTGTAAGCCGGCTACAGGTAATAATGGTACCCTTGTGCCAGATTCGGATGAATTAGTCCAATCAGTGACACTACACCGACGTCGTCATTGGCTATTTTGTGGCACGGAACTGCCATTCTTGGCTGGGTTTTACCCTGCTTGGTTATACCTTTGGCTTGATACTTATGGGGTATCAGAGTACCCCGAGGCCAGGTTCATTGCTCTTGCAGTAATTGGTATTGCACATGTTCTCACTGTGTTATCGGGGCATTGGTCTGTGCACGCACACTGTTTGCTCACCTGCACTAAGGTAAGAAGAACACGTCATCATTGTTGTAGTGCCTCAGGTGGGGCAGTTACGTGAATAAGATTTCACACGATTTTCCCTTCTCCAGTGATCTTTACCTATATAGTCACTTATTTATTTTGGCTTTGCAGGACTGATTTAATTTATGTTTTGTAACATGGAATACTTTAATGTGTAGATACTTTTTTCTATGGAACAAAGAAAAAGTTCAATACCTTGCGATTATTTTTATTGCAGTCAGATGTCTGAAGTTTATGCAGAAGTGGCTATAACTACTGGCTGTGGTGGGGCCTCCTGTGGATGAAAATAACTGACTCTTTTATTATTAGTTTGGTTTAATCCATCACTAATTTGGCTTTGCAGGACTGTTGTGAGTTTGCATGATGTAAGATGGAATACGTTTCTGTGTGGAAGTAACTAACTTGAAGCACATTACTTTGACTATGATTGTTGTTATTTTTTCACAATCAGATATTTGAGGTGTACAGAATCAGTATAGTAACTGTAATTGATTGGTATAGAGGCTTACTGTGAAAAAAAGTGACTCATCCCTGCTGCTGTTTGATTACTGTTAATCAGCACTCACTGATTTGCTGTAACAGTATTAGCATCACATAATGTATAATATTTGTTGAAATCAGTATAAAGTTAGTTTTATATGATTGCATTTAAAAGTAACAAGTTGACTGTGATTTGTTTCCTGTTACATCACAAGCATCAGCATTGCACATAAGTGTCTGTCTCCAAGGGTCTGCCAGGAGCAGGATGCGTATGAAAACAACTGCGCATTGGCACAGTGGTACAGTGAGTAGTATTGCTATCATCTTAGCACTTGGCTATAGTTGAGTTCTGGAGTGTGGCTTCTTCTTTGTGGAGTTTGCATGCCTTTCCTGTCTCTGTGTCAGTTTATCCATATACTTTGGTTCCTCCAGCACCTCAAAGCTATGACATAGGTGCATTGGCATGCATCTATCTGTATGAGTATGTGTGCATGCATCTACTGACAGTGGTGACTTTTATGGGTAGTTTCAGTATGTGAGCATTTGTGGATTTAAGTGCGAGATCAAAAATAATGTCACATATTTTATCTGTGGAACCGCTCTTTTGCATAGCAGTAAAAAAGATTAGCAAGTGAAAAGAAAAAAGAAAATTTATCAAGTAACTATCTTTCAAATATAACGCCATAAATGCACCATCTAACAGTCAGACTCTCAAGAGCTTTTGGCAACCTGGTGGCCCCCACATCCCAGGCTATATGAGTGTATCCTCTGCTCTGAATATCGTAGAGTCTAAAACCAGCCCTGCTCAGAGGTGTGCACAAAAGATTGATGTAGTGTGTGTGTGTGTGTGTGTGTGTGTGTGTGTGTGTGTGTGTGTGTGTGTGTGTGTGAGCAGGCGTGTGTGTGCGTGTATGTGTGTGTGTGTGTGTGTCTGTTCTGGGGGGATGGTGTTTTTATTATTTGTTTAACTTTCATTACAGATCTCAAAGGTATGCACAGAAGGTTGTTATAGATTATGTAGGGTCAGTGTTTTGTAGGGTCAGTGTGTTTAAGTGCAACAACTTGGGCTACACTGCTGTGAATGTTATTTTTCCCCACCTTCTTCTCAGTCAGACATTAGATCTGTATACAGATGGCTAAATTTTTGGTAGTAGGTATAAGGAAACATGCTGTTTATATGGGTATGACAGCAACAGCATGAAGTATGTTATTGCATTCTGTTTAACTTTCACTTTCATCCCACTGTTGACAATGGACTGGTACACAGAAGGTGGATGTTTTTTTGGAGGCAAGGTTAAACAGACATGCTGTATAGATGTTTGGCAGTGGTCAGCTGAAGTATAAATGCAGCCATTTGTGCCTTGACTTTCACTGCAAAATAAAAGTACAGGAATATACAAAAAAATGACCATTTTTTAGGGGAGGAGTAGGGAGGCAGGCACTACTCCAAAATATGACGTGTATCCTCATTAATATTTGTCCTCTCAATTTATTATGAACTGTTATTTTGTCAGAAACAGTCCATTTCTTAATTGAAAGAAAAATATTGACTTTCTTTTCTTACTCATGTTTTTGTAAGTCAATGGTTAAAAAAAATTAAATGCACCTCAGAACAATCATAACCCTGTAACCATCCCCAGACAACTAGGTTAATTTAGCTATTTATTCTACAGTTCTTACAGTGCTCTCTTGGCCTGTTAGGGTGTGTTGAAATAATGCATGAGAATAGGAAAGTTGAAGAGAAAGACAGGTGAAAATGTTGTTTAAAAAAAAACTCCAAGAAAAGCACCAGAAAGTATCCATAATGTTCAGCAGTTCAGGGGTCAGTTATTGTATAAATACTAAACATTTAGAGAAAAATCACTTCTACTCATGCCAGACAGAACAGGTAAAATCAAACAATATCAACCATGGATTATGAAGTTTGCAGATGACATTGTGATCTGCAGTGAGAGTAGGGAACAGGTGGAGGAGACCCTGGAGAGGTGGAGATATGCTCTAGAGAGAAGAGGAATGAAGGTCAGCAGGACTAAGATAGAATATATGTGTGTGAATGAGAGGGAGGATAGAGGAATGGTGAGGATGCAGGGAGTAGAGGTGGCGAAGATGGATGAGTTTAAATACTTGGGATCAACAGCTCAGAGTAATGGTGAGTGTGGAAGAGAGGTGAAGAAGAGAGTACAGGCAGGATGGAGTGGGTGAAGAAGAGTGTCAGGAGTGATTTGTGACAGATGAGTACCAGTAAGAGTGAAAGGGAAGGTCTACAAGAGGGTAGTGAGACCGGCTATGTTATATGGGTTGGAGACAGTGGCATTCACAAAAAGGCAGGAGTCAGAGCTTGATGTGGCAGAGTTGAAGATGCTAAGATTTGCACTGGATGTGACAAGGATGGACAGGATTAGGAATAAGTATATTAGAGGATCAGCCCGGGTTGGAAGGTTTGGAGACAAAGCCAGAGAGGCAAGATTACGTTGGTTTGGACATGTGCTGAGGAGGGATGCAGAGTGTATTGGGAAAAAGATGCTAAGGATGAAGCTGCCAGGTTAATGGAAAAGAGAAAGGCCAAAGATAAGGTTTATGGCTGTGGTGAGAGAGGACATGCAGGTGGGTGGTGTGACAGAGCAAGATGCAGAGGACAGGAAAAAATGGAAACAGGTAATCTGCTGTGGCAACCCCTAATGGGAGCAGCCGAAAGAAGACAAAGATCAGTAGTAATGTATAGAGCAAGAATACATGAATTTGGAATTAGAAGGATAATACTAGCTGCCATTGATGCCAAGCTTTTTCTGATTGTGACATACCAGTTAGTATTGTTGGTTCACTGTACTTCTCCAGTTTAGTTTATATAGTTTTTATTCAGGGAAGCTCCTGTGGAGATCTTGTAAATCATCCCTGTATATGTTTTTTTGCCAGATACTCCAGTTTCCTTCTATATCCCACAAGCATGATATGGGTGATTTAATGGTCGCCCTAAGTGTGCATGTGCGTGAGCTTCCTGTGATCATATTACTTATTATATGTTTCTACATAACTGATTACTTTAAAGCAAGCATCCAAGCAAGGCACGGCTCCCCCATGATTTGAATTAACAGATGCCAGAAGGTTTATCTAAACCCAAATTTTGCAAGCTGCAAGACTTCTCTTTATCATTGACTAAACAGAGCCCTAAACCACTATACCATACAGCAGAGTAGCAATTGCTTGATCCAGGCAAGTAGTCTTTGGATTCTGGAAAAGTTTCTGCCACTGCTTAATAAATATCAATGCAATGCTGTTTTGTTATTCTCTTCTACTATTTTTGAAAGGTTAGTTATTCAACAGTGGACTTTACTTGGACCGGTTTTATGCCCTTCCAAGTACTGCTGTTGTTTTGCTGGAGTTTGCTGGCATTACTACTTTTATAAATGAAATCAAGTGGAATTATAATAATGATAGTGTATCAGTAGCTGTATTTTCAAGTGGAACTGTGATAATGATATGTATGATTTCTCCATTTACAATTTTTAATTGTTAAACGATTGTTTTGCTTCTATAACCCAAAATGTCTGTATGCAAACATGAATTATGTTTTATTTATTGCTTTCTACAAGTTAAATGCTAGTAGTTCTGAAAGCTTGTAATGCAGATTTTGGTAGCAAAAAGTCTGTGATTGATTGGTTCTGAGGTTAATTAAAAGAACAAATGCAGTGTGTATTAACCCCAAAATGCTTGGACATGCCAAACAAAGTAGAAGCATGGAAGATATGTTTTCAGTCTAATTCTAATTATAGTACTGACAGCCCACTGTACACCCTGATATGAATTCGGAAATAGCCAAGGTATGTAGTTTGGCTATTTTCAGTTTCATAATATAAAGTGTATACTGAGCTGCTAAGACCACGACCAGAAACAGAATGAAACCACAGAGTTCCAGCTATTCGGCAATTACAGATGTTGTTTAACACAATATAGTTTGAGTATTGCAATATTTAAATACCACACAGAGTATTGCAATGTTCAGATGCCACAGAGGAGTCCAGGTATTTTTCTAATGTTGCCTGTTAATCCTGCAGTCTCACATTTTGTATTCATCCTGTATTCATCCAAGTTCCTGCCACACAGACTAGCAGTGTGAAGAGTATACAACAGTATCAGAAAGGTGCAGCTTCAGTAATTCAAGAGGTAGCATGCCCATCTTTGTGTGGAAGGCTGTGGGTTCTATTCCCACACCAAGATGAGTGTGTCATCCTTGGAATGAGATATCAAAGTGAGGTTCCATCTGCTTGAGTTGGTGGTAGCTGAAGTGCAAGTAAAAGATCCCATGGCACCTATCAAAAAGTGTAGGTGTTCCCCTAGTAGTGTACTTACCGCCTTGGGTTTCCCCTGAAAAGCCACAAGTCTAATGGGACTAACCCGGTCAAAAAATGATTAAAAATAAATAAATAAATAAGACCATACATTCATGTGAAAATATGTGCATCACTCAGACATGGAATGCAGTAAAGAAAGGCACTAAAATAATTCTGTAATTTTATATGAAATTTCAGTGGAATTATTTTAATGCAACTTCAGCTGTATATCACATGTATGCTATTTTATCAAAGCAAATATTTAAAAAAAATGACTTGTTAGAGTCACCAAGTACCCTTCTGAACCTCTGCTCCCCAACCTTCAGCATCTTTTGGCACCCCTGATGTTGGGGTGTGCACGAATAGCATGGTTTGACCAGTCTGAAGTCTTTGCTACTGGACTCTTGAGGCATTTGTTTTTATTAACCCTCAAATTCCAATCACAATACAGCCTTGCTAGAAAATAATATCTGTGGTAGCAAAAAATGACACCTCCAAAACAGAATATGAAGCAAAAACCCACTTAGCATGTAAAAGCACCCTCCCACGACAATCATGTGCAACCACTGGCACAGCATCTACCATTATTGAATGTTACTTCTGTAGCAAGTTTGACTGGTGTCTGTATGATCTGTACACATAAAACTGTTTATACCAAAGACACCAGTTTGATGACTGTGTAAGTGCATTTCTAATAATCTGTATTAGATTACTGTAGTTATATACCACTCCATCAGTTATGTTTCAAGATATGCTAATAACTTCTAAGTTTCAGAAGCAAAATTCCCATGAACAACCTTTTTTTAATCTTTACTTTAGTGGCTGGTGACAACTTATTTTGCACATTATGTTGTCAGCAATACTGTGGTATTAAGCATATGGGTTTATTCCACCTACAAGAGTGAGTTTATGAGAAGACTCCAATCATGATATGAAGATATTATATAAAACCAAACTACTTTCCTCCCGACCTATTTTATCTGTTTTCAATTTCAGAAATCTGTTTTATTATCACGTCATCTGTGCCTTGATTTTCATAGGCCTAAAAATTTGGGCTCAAACTTTTAATATGGCCTTCTTAATTGATTTACTTTTTATTGTTTGTTTACTTATGCATTTATTTGTTTATGTCTTTATTTAATGTATTTTTTTTGAAAACTGTTGTTCATTTAACAACTAAAGATCATTACTGTACTTGCAGTTTTCCTTTACTTCACAAAATGCAGTCAGCTCCTATTATTCTGTTAACTTTCTATGCCAGTGGTACCAATATTTAAAATATCTCTGATCTGGGGCTATAACTTGAAGGGCCAAAACAAGATTGCAATTACACAGCATTTAACTACATACAAAAAAATGTGGTGTGACCATTTCCCCTGCTGATTCGCAGTATACTATTTTGCCTAGGCACCATAAGTAATCAAATAATATAAAAAAAAAACAGTGCAGAAACCACAGACTATCAGTTTCCGTTGAAAACGCTGTTTTCTTTTTTTTTTGTTTTGCTTTTTATTTCAGGCCACCTCATGCACTAAAAACCAATGATAAAGGCTGTTCCTTTCATTAGTTAGCAGCACAAGTAGCAATACCTCTCAAATATACCTCATTATAAGGAACGTTTTTCACTTTCTGTTTTCCAAGTTCCATGTTACCTGTTTCTACTACCACATCCACATCAACATCATGTAGAACTGAATGTGTAATGCTGTCTTTCCATACATGATGTCAGAGCTTCTTAAGGTGATCTTTCCACAACCACCTAACCCAGTGTCCCACTTTCCCACTCCTACCCCGATAGTCAACAAGCCAGACTGCGCCCCCCCCTTTGCAAATTCCTGGATCCGCCACTGTATATATATATATAAATTTAAGCTCGTTTCCTGCCTTTACTGTAAGTGGTCTAGACTGTTTGTAGACTTCTGAGCCCCCAAGCCTTTTTGTTTTGGAGGGAAGCCTTCTAGCTTAATTTTGTTTCTTAGAACTAGCCAGTTTTCTAGTTTCAGCACTCAAATTTGTTTCTTTGAACTCAGCACTTGTTCAGAACTCCTTGTAAGCACTAAATAAGTTGCAAATTACTACAGCACTCAACTTTCCTCACTTGTCTAGAGGAAAGCAGTTTTTAGTACTTAATAAATAAGCACCTATCCAGGCATTCTAAGGGTCAGCTCCCAGTGATTTCTCCTGTCTACCTGATGAATCTGGGCATCTTGGGGCAATGCAACAATTGCCTCATGTACACAGACAACCCTTTCCTCCTACCACCCAACACTACAACCTGTGAGAGATGCACTTATATAGCCAAACTGGAAGCAAAGCTCTCTTCACCCAAGACTGGACTAGACAGTCAAGAGGAGAAGGTAAACATTTGCACCACACCACACTCATCACATAGTCCCTCAAAACCTACACCACCAAAACACACACATAGAAACACAAAACATACACCTACATTCACGGAGGGTCTCAATAAAAACCTGCCCAAGCATCTGGGACCTCCAAAGCAGAAACACAAGCAAACTCCACCCCCCAAAACAACCCAAATGACACATAACACACAAACTCAGTGTGCCACTCAACCACAGCCCATAAGGCATAACAACGTACCCAACACTCTAGTCATAGGTGACTCTATAGTCAGGCACACTGATGTTCCACTCACCAGGCTAAACAAGGAGAAAGTTACTGCCATAGGTTCATAGGTTTATACTAGGCTATCTGCCCTAAGGCATTTATAAGCCTAGCCCAAAGTTTTGTGGCTTACGCCACCCCTTATATGAAAAAATACTGTACCCATTAGTTTGTTGTGCCTCTGTCCAGCAGTGACACAGAGATGATTCCCGGGGTAAACCTACGATCTCCCATCCACAGGTCAAGATTTCTCTTGAACAGAGCCAGCGAGGTGCTCTGCCTCACATGGACCGGGATTTTATGCCACAGCATAGGGAGTCTCTGAGTGATAAATCTATCCCTCCAGCACGTCCTATTTATATCCGTGCTAAGGTTTAAGTCGCTTGCTCTAGTGGTTTTGGTGGATTTGGATTTTTTGAGGTGGAGCATGTCCATTAATTCCGGGTTGGACGTGGCCTTGTATGTCAGGCACATGTCACCTCTGAGCAGACGGTATGCGACTGAATAGAGCTGGAGTTTCTTCAATCTGGCAGCACAGGACAGATTTTGGAGTCCCTTTATCCTTTTGGTGAGGAACTTTTGGGGTCTCTCCAATTGCTGCAGATGTCGGGTGAGATACATCCTGAATGGGGCACTGTACTCGATCATTGGTCTGATAAGTGAAGAGTACAGGGGAACAATGACCTCACTAGATCTGGATGTGAATCCCTTCATGATCAGGTGGCCAATGTAGAAGGTCTTTCTAACCACTTTAGCAACATGAGTGTCAAAAGAAAGGCCACTGTCAACCTGGGTCCCCAGGTCCCTGATAACCTCTTCTGTGCTTAGTGGATTGCCACCTATATGGTAGCTGGGGGTTACCTTGTTTTTCCCGAAGGGTATGACTATACACTTCTTGGCGCCTAACTTCAGGCCATGGCTCTGGCACCAGCTATCTGTTTCCGTGAGGCCCTACTGAAGGATATCCGTGTCCGATGCACTTTCCACTATGGCCCAGTTTGCAGTCGCCTGCAAACTTTGTCAGCCAAAGTCCTCCCATGTTGGCCTGTACTTCTGAGAAGTAGATGCCGAACAATAGGGGGCCAAGGACCAAGCCCTGTGGGACACCACTTGTGACCGGCTTGGAGTCTGACATAGCGCCAGCAACTCTAACCCTGTGGGTTCTGTCCTTAAGCCAGTTTGCAACCCATCTTGTGACATATGGGTTTACATTTAAGCTGGTAAGTTTTTCTACAATATCCGAGTGGGGTATTGTGTCGAAAGCCTTTGCAAGGTCAAGGTAGGCTGTATGGACTGTCTTTCCCTCATCAATGGTCTTGGTGACTGTTTCAAAGAAGTCGACCAAGTTCAAAAGGCATGATCTGCCCTTGACGAAGCCAAACTGGGTCGGGTCCAATGTCTGCAAGTCCCCTATATCTTTGTTTATGAGCTCCATTATGATCCTCTCCATAGCTTTGCAGACTAGACTTGTTAAGCTTATGGGGCGGTAATTACCAGGGTCCGTAGAGGCACCGCCTTTGTGGAGTGGGACCACAGTTGCCATACCCAACTCCTTGGGCATGTATCCTGTGGTAAGGCTGAGATTAAACAGCTGCCTTATGTGCGGGTTTAATTCCTCATTTAGCTCGTGTAGCACACAGCCGGGGACACCATCCGGTCCCATTGATGCTGTGTTTTTAGCTTTAGAGAGAGCAGCTTTCACCTGCGCATTTGAGATGTTTGGGAGGCTACACTCCGCTGGGATAGTTATCTCTCCTTTAGGGGGGGGAGAGGGGGTGAAGTTTGCACTGAACCTGTCTGCCAGTATGTTGGCAATGTCTGTGGGTTCAGTGATTTTTGTATCATTTTGGACTAATTCTGAGCATATCTGGGAGTTTCCACCCAGGTTCCTAACATAGGTGAAAAAGGCCTTATGATTGTCCTTTGAATCCATGGCAATTTTTCTCTCAAAATTGGCCTTAGTTGATTTTATGAGTGCTCGTATTTTTTTACTAATAATGATCAGGGGTGACTTCCCTTTTATGGATTTTGTTCTATCATGTAATAGCTTTCTCTTCTTTTTAGTGTAAAGTTTGTTAATGGCTGGGGTCCACCAGACTGGACGTTTGCCCTTTGTGGAAAGAGTCTTGGTTTTATTTGTGATTGCCTGATCCATGCAGTCCTGGAGGTGTTCATAGAAGGCATTTGTAAGGGCTTCCGAAGCTTGGGTTGTGGTTTCCACTGGCTCAGGGGCCTTGAAGGATACCACACCAGTCTTGAGTAGTGTGAAGTTTGCTTTAGAGAAGTTCTTCACTGTGGTCTTTTTTGTTTGGGATGGGGGCGGGATGTGGATTTCCAGTGAGATTAGTTTATGATCAGATCTCACCAATGAGGGATATACTTTCGGTGTGGAGCATTTTGTCCCCATGTTTGTGATAATGAGATCTAGTATATTTTCTCCTCTCGTGGGAACAGTGACTAGCTGTTCCATGGCATTTGAATTTATGAACTCCAGGAACCGTTGGGCTAGAAAGTTAGGGCTTGAGTAATGTTCCCAGTCTATATTCGGGTAGTTGAAGTCACCCAATATGATGGTGTTTGGAGATACATTTATACCCTCCAGTGTCTTCAGGAAGGCTGTGTGGGGTTCCTGAGTTTCAGAGGGTGGCCTGTAGCATGCTACAATTTGTAGAGCAGTTTTGCCTATGGTTAGTTGCACCTGGATGGTTTCCGAAGCTTCGTGCGTTGCCACCAACCTGGAGGTGTGGGTATTCTTTATGAATATGGATACACCCCCTCCTTTTGTGGTGTGGTCCAGGTTTTGGGGCCGGAACACATGATATGAGGTAAAATCTAATAGTGCCGGGGTGCTCTCAGGAGCCTTGAACCAGGTTTCAGTTACAGCACAGACATCGATGTTCTCCATACTGAGAAGGGCCTCGAGTGAGTGCATTTTGAGATTTAGACTTCTGGCATTGAGCAGCATTACCCTCAGTTTCTTCTCATTTTTGTTTTCTAGAGTGGTAGGTTTAGAATTTGAGCCTTGCCTAAAAAAGGCACTATGGGGGTGGCAAGAGCCTTAGCCAATATCCGAATCCCAGGGTGACAGGTGCAAGCCGCCCTTAAGCAGCGTGGCTTGTCAAGCATGTCATCCCAGGCAGACAGACACTGGATCCCCTTTGAATGACACCAGACATTAAGCCAATTGTTAAAGCTGATCATCTTGTCTCTATATTGTGGCATCATTCTTGGTGAAGGAAGGATACTGCTCAGGGTCAGGGTCATACCTGCCTGGGCTACATAATCAGAGAGCTCCTCTATGTCTCTTTTCATGTAGTCCAGGGAGGTATGTCTCAGGTCGTTCACACCAGCATGGACAATGACTGTGTCATATTTGTACTTGCCGTGGAGTGACCCGAGTGCTTGTGTTATGTGGCAGATTCTAGCGCCCGATAGGCAGCTTACTGTGACCCTCTCCTTGTTCAGCCTGGTGAGTGGGACGTCAGTGCGTCTGACTATGGAGTCACCTATGACAAGTATGTTTGGTCAGCTGCCTGTCAGGTGCCAGGATCCGCCACATAATGCACGTACACAGGTCACTCCACAACAAGTACAAATATGACACTGTCATTGTCCATGTTGGTGTGAATGACCTGAGACGTAATTCCCTGGACTACATGAAAAGAGACATGGAGGAGCTCTCTGATCTTGTAGCCCAGGCAGGTATGACCCTGGCCCTGAGTAGCATCCTGCCATCATCCAGAATGATGCCACAGTACAAGGACAAGATGATAGACGTCAACAATTGGCTAAGCTTCTGGTGTCATTCTAAGGGGATCCAGTATTTGACTGCCTGGGACGACATGACCGACAGACCACAATGCTTTGCCAGACATGGTTTGCACCAGTCTCCCTTGGGATTCCGGAAACTGGCTAAGGCTCTTGCCACCTCTATAGTGCCTTTTTTAGGCAAGTTTCAAATGACAAATTCACCACCGTAACAGGTACAAGCAAGCAAAATCTGAGGGTAATGCTACTCAATGCTAGAAGTCGAAACCTCAAAATGCACTCACTCGAGGCACTTCTTAAAATGGAGAACATCGACATCTGTGCAGTAACAGAGACCTGGTTCAAAGCTCCAGAGAGCACCCCTGCATTACCAGGCTATAATTCCTACCACACCTTTCGGCCACCGAACCCGGAACGAAGCACTAAAGGTGGAGGCATGTCCATATTCATTAAGGATATCCACACCTCCAGGCTAGTTGAACAGCATAATGCATCCGAGATTATCTAAGTGCAACTAACTCTGGGCAAGACTGCAATCCAAACTGTAGCTTGCTACAGACCCCCCACCATGCCCCAGGATTCCCACTCCTCATTTCTTGATACACTGGTAAGTATTAGGGTACAACCTAACACCTTAATAATGGGCGACTTCAACTACTCCACCATTAACTGGGAAAACTACTCATGTACCAACTCTTTTGCTCAACGTCTTCTGGAATTCATAAATTCCAACGCCTTGGATCAACTTATTCACATCCCCACCAGGGGCAGCAATATCCTAGACCTGGTCATTAGCAACATGGGTAACCGGTGTTCCACATCAGAGGTCAATTCCTCGTTGGTCAGATCCGACCACAAGCTAATCACCCTAGACATCCACATCCCACCCCCACCCCCAATTAGGGAAACCACCGTAAAAAACTTCTCCAAAGCCAACTTCACACTTCTTAAGACAGAACAGGCAAACTTCATGACACCCATGCAGACGGACAATAGAGGTACGACTGCTGAATCCTACACAAATGCACTTAATAAGCACTTACATGAGTGCATGGATCATGCTATCCCTAATAGAACCAAGATGCTATCCTCCAAAAAAAGGAATCTGATCAGGTGGTCCTCTGCCATAAACAAACTCTACAACAGAAGAAAGAAACTGTTGCAAATAAGAGTAAAATCTCATGACTGGAGGAATGCCCTGGTCAACCTCAGTAAGAAGCTGAGATCCCTCATGAAATCCTCCAAAGCTAGTTACAAAAACAAAATTGCCATGGACTCTAAAGACAACCACAAAGCAATCTACAGCTATGTCAACAATCTCAATGGTACCACTCAGATCTGCTCTGAGTTACAGTACAATGGCACTAAATATACAGAACCAACTGATATTGCCAACATCCTGGCAGATAGGTTCAGTGCTAACTTTACCCCCCTCTCACCCCTTACAGGGCCCATCTCTATACTGGAAGAATGCAAAGTTCCTGTAATCACGGCTGCACAGGTAAAAAAAAAAACACTCTCCAAAGCCAAGAACACAGCATCCACGGGACCTGACAATATCCCAGGCTGCGTTCTACACGAACTACAGAATGAACTGGCACCCTACCTAAGTACCATGTTCAGTCATAGCCTGACCTCAGGCTTTGTGCCCACTGAATGGCGCACTTCAACGGTTATCCCACTCCACAAAGGGGGGAGCCACGACGGACTCCAGGAACTACTGCCCCATTAGCCTGACGAGCCTGGTCTGCAAGGCCATGGAATGTATCATCATGGAACTCATAAACAAAGACATCGGTAATCTCCAAACCCTGGACCCTACCCAGTTCGGATTTGTAAAAGGCAGATCAAGCCTCCTAAACCTGATTGACTTCTTTGAAGCAGTCACCAAAGCCATAGATGAGGATAAGGTGGTTCACACTGCTTATCCAGATCTCGCCAAGGTTTTCGACACAATCCCCCACTCTGGAATTATAGATAAGCTCACTAAACTATGTATAAATCCCTATGTCACAAGATGGGTTGCCAAATGGCTCACAGACAGAACCCGCACTGTGAAAGTAGCAGACTTCAAATCCGACTTCAGACCAGTGACAAGTGGAGTACGACAGGGTTCAGTCCTGGGTCCTCTCCTGTTTGGCATCTACTTCTCTGAAGTACAGGCTAACAAAGAAGGTCTTTGGCTAACAAAGTTTGCAGATGACTGCAAACTAGGAGCCATAATCGAAACTTCTAACGATGTGGACATACTACAAAAGGGCCTCACTGAGACAGATGCCTGGTGTCAAAGCCATGGCCTGAAGCTTAATGCCAAAAAGTGTATTGTCACCCCCTTTGGTAAAAACTCTGTACCCATGAACTACCACATAGCTGGTAGTCTACTTAACACTGAAATTGTGATAAGAGATCTTGGGACACAGGTGGACAGTAGTCTCTCCTTTGATAATCACATTGCCACAGTGGTCATGAAATCCTTCTACGTGGCTCACCTCATCACAAAAGGTTTCTCATCCAGAAAAAAAGAGGTCATTGTTCCCCTCTACTCATCACTCATTAGACCCATTATAGAGTACAACGCTCCTTTTGGTATGTACCTCACAAGACATCTACAACAACTGGAAAGGCCACAGAAATACCTCACAAAGAGGATTACTGGCCTCAAACAGATGCCCTACGCAGACCGTCTCAAAAAACTCCAGCTTTAATCCGCATATCGCCTACTCAGTGTCGATCTCTGCCTAACATACAATGCTATGTCAAACCCAGAGCTGTTGGACATGCTCCACTTAAAGAAATCCCAATCCCTCTGAGCTACAAGCTCTAGGGACCTAAACCTTGTCACCACAATAAACAGAACATGCTGGAGGGATAGATTCCTGTCCCAGAGACTTCCCATACTCTGGAACAGACTACCTATTTATGTCAAACAGAGCTCCTCATTAGCATTCTTCAAGAAAAATCTTGATGACTGAATGGGAGATAGGAAATTCAACCCGGGGATCACTTCTGTGGCTCTGCTCAACAGGGGCACAGGAAAATAATTTTCTTGGGTGGCGAAAGCCAGGGTACATTTTTGGCTAGGCTTATATAGGCCCTTGGGCCAATAGCCTAGTATCGTCCTATGAACCTATATATATATATATATATATATATATATATATATATATATATATATATATATATATATATATATATATATACACACATACACACATACATACATAAATATATATATATATATATATATATATATATACACACATGCATTTTAACTGAAGTCAGAAAGATTATGTTCCAAATGTCACTTCTACTTATAGTTAGGCATGAGCTAACATGGAGATGAGACGACGACTCTTTGTCAATACCAGCTGTTGTCCTGCACTAGAATGGCAGTGTAGAGTTCTATCGGTAAGGGTGCAAGTAAAAAGCGATAAAGAATGCTGTACGAGAAAAAATAGTGTGCAAGAATGCAAGTAAAGAAAATGACTAATGACAAAATTAATAGTCTATATTGGAAGATTAGCATGGAAATAGTTAAACAGATATGGAATACACAGAAATTATTTAGATAAAACAAAACAGCAAAGAATAAGAAACAACATATTTAATATAGTGTTACAAACAAATTTCTTTACATCTAGTTACACAGCAATTATATAAAAAAATATGTAGGACCGGATTTAATTGTAAGAACATGTACCCAATATATGATGCTGGGAAAGCAATTTATTTTGTTTTTTTAACTGGGGATAGGACACTGATCCCATTGGACCCATTTCAGTCTCAGCCCTGGCAAAACACAACAGTTACACAATAATTACATGACATTTATTACTGAGTGAATGATATCATGTAATATATACATAAATTATATACAAAGTAAATACCATAGTTGGCATGAGGAAATAAAGGCAACAGATAAAGGACATTATAAACTGAGTACAAAATGCAATATATACATGTATTATATATTCAGTGGAAATCAGAGCTAGCAAGCTGAAAGAATTACAACCAAAACAGAGTCAGAGCAAGGTATGTAGATGGAAGTAAGGAATGAAGAGGTTACGTTATATGACCAGAGAGATAGCAGTTGCATTTTCCTGGAGTTTTGGTAAGTGCTTTTATTTGTGATTGCATTTTCTTAGAGTTTTGATAAGTGCTTTTATTTGTCAATGGAAAAGGGGATAACAGGAATGATCTTTAAGAAAAGAGAGGAGAGATTCCCACAGTTTGGGACTAAAGACTGAGAAAGCATGGTCTGTGCAGCAAAACGTAGATGGGGGGGGGGGGTTGGAGGAGAGGACATGAGTGGTTAAGATGTCTAAGGTTGTAATTTGCTGCATCTCTTAATAGTCTGGAAGATAGTGGAAGGAAGGTGTCATTCTTGATGCGCTAAAATAGTTGAGAAGCAAGTAGAAAGTCAGCACACTGTTTTATAGTTAGCCAGTTAGCTTTTTCAACGGTGTTAAAATGGTGTTCATTTATTGGGGAAAGAGTGATGAATCTGCAAATACCATTTGAAATGGACTGAACTGTGATGTACATTTCTTTTGGAAGCTGCAAAAATTAATGGTGACAATATTCTAGCAGAGTCAGTAAAATACCTTTATCAATGGTATTTTTGCAGGGTCTAGACAGAAAAGGGAAGATCCTATTAGCCCAGAATAGGGGAGTTGATTTGTTTGTGTGTGTAGTCCAGATGGAGTTAGAAATTTAGGAAGGGGTCAAACCAAATGTCTAGGCATGTGTGTGTGTGTGTGTGTGTGTGTGTGTGTGTGGGGGGGGTGATGGCAGGAAGGAGAGAAAAAAAAAGATCAAGCAATGTTTTGTACATGCCATTTGTGCCAGCAAATCATACAAATCTTTCATTCTTTTGAATATTGTCCTGTTATAGCTACTGTTCTGCTGAAGCAATATGTTGCACTTGTCATGCGTGCAAGTCAACACAAAAATAAGGAACAAGCTTCTGTCTTACAAATGTGCCACATATAGCAGGTGAAACATTTAAGTTTATGCATTTTGTTGTATTTTGTTCTTGGCTTCTACCTCTCTCAACCATTTTCCCCCAGTAAGCCAAATTGTCCTTCTTTCTACAGTGTGAAAGAACACCAACAAGGAAATACAAGAGTAATGGGTTGCAACATCACCCTATACAGGGTTTACAGATTTTTATACAGTCCTACAATTGTTGCAGTACCTGATTTTTTAGTCCTAGTGGGGATGTAAGCTTCCATAAACCTACTATGCTCAGCTAGAGTGACAGGCACTTGGCAAGCACATTTCCCTCAGACCCCTTCTTTTAGATGGTGCTCCTTTGACTGGGCTTAACTAACTCCCTTATTGGGTAGTTGAAGATCTAACATCAGCTGCCTGATCTTATTCTTACTTGGCCTGCTCCTCCTCCTCTGCTGCTTAAACGAACCAGGGTATCTCCGATACAGTCCGATCATTATCCCTCTGTACCACTGAACTGACATTGATTTATTCAATGGTCAAGAAAGTGTACAGCAACACAGCCGGAGGGATTGTTATTTTATATACAGGTATTATAACAGGTTAAAACTAACAGCTATTCAAAATATACAGGGCTGAATGCATAGTGAGATTAATGCTTAGCCTGGCAAATCAGGTTAATTCTGTTTCAAATACAGAAAGAACTGCTGAGTTGATACTTAAAATCTGGGAAACATGACATTGCAGGACACAAAACGGAATACTGATAAATTAAATAAAATAGTACTAGCTCTATATGTTTCCCTGGCCTGCATTGTTAATAACGTGTCATGCAAACTTATAATGGAAACATTATTGGGGAAAATCAGTGTTTTCTTAATGCTATGTATGTACCCAGGATTTGGAACATCTTCAGTAAACTTGCTTTGCATCCATAAAACACATAGTTTGAAGTCTCAGTATTTATTGAAATATTAACCAGTGTGTAACCCAGATGCTGAAGTATCTTAATGTTCAATTTCGTAACAATTTAAATGACTTTTCATAACTGTCATCACCACCACACACACAAACACATACACTTTAATAGTACATTAGCCTCCTTGTCCTTTCGTGCATTTCATTTTGCAACCCAGACAGCACGACTTCATATTTAACTTACACTTCTACTCTATGCCATTCCCCAGACGGAGTTTTCTATGACAGTTAAGCCATACATAAATCACTACACTATTTTGTGGGAGAAACACAAAGGTAATTTATTTACAGAAAAGAAAAAAAAACAGAAATGCACAACTGCTAATTCCTGTATTAAACATAAAGTGAAATGATAATCGTATTAAACTGTATTATATTGCATCTGCTAACAAACATAACAGAAATATAGTCCAGATACCCCAACATAAGTGAGATAATAAATACAAATACAAATCCATATGAATCCCAGAAATTCACTTGGGACATTAGGTCACCATTTTCACTAATTTCATTAAAAAAAAATCTACAGTAATAAAGACTTTTGAGTAAAAAACAGAATAATTGTACTTCTGTATTAACTGGACTTTTATATTCCGTTTCACTTTTTTGAGCCATTAGTCTTTACAACAGTGTCCTGATAATCCTGTGTGTCTTCAGCAGCTGAAATCACATTTCTGGTTTAATTCACTCCTTGCCTTCTGCAGACAATTTGTGACTACCCTAGCAACAAGAATCGCAGCACTTTCCTAGACATTATAGTGATCCAGGCAGCAGTAGCACACACATTCACTTTGATGCTGGATACTATGTAACCAGAAACGAAGAATGCAGGAGGAATTAGTATCGATATTACAAATAACCAGCCAAGATTGTAAGAGTAACATTTAAAATCTGTCTCTATTTTTGTGCTATTGTCCCTCCATTATTTTAGGCTTTGTTCAGATTACTTGTACTAAAACACAAATAAAATAAAGCTGCAGCCCAAAGCTCAAAATGAAAGGATGGTGCTTTATTCCACTGAATTCACACTTTTAGTTGAAACAGACACCCAGTTGACTAAGCGCTTTCACCTAGCATTACAGCTAAAAAGGCATCTTCAGAGTCAAATGTAGTAGTGCAAGGCACCCTAATTAAAAATGAAGGTGGTAACAATTATGATATAACTTCTTTGGTTGCCAGTGTTAACCTTCTGTTTTCCAGTTAAAATTAGTTATAATTTTTCACATATCATAATTAAAATACAACATACAAAACAGACACTACATAGAAATTATTTAGAATCAGCACCTCCATAATTATTTCCTAAAACATTGTTCTGTTGTTTACACACAATTCAATTTAGCTAATATAACAGTATGATAAATAGCACAAGTTGTTTGTCATGGTAAAACTATTTGTGTAAGGCCTATATCTAGTTAGCTCTTCTTTTTAAAATGCTAATAATAGATGGGCTATCATTTATACCTCGTCTTTCTTTAGCATTTAATCTCAGCTGCCATTCTGTTTCTTTTATCAGAATGTCTGCACGCTCGCACATTTACACACCTGCACATACATGTTCTTGATATGCACACACACACACACACACACACACACACACACACACACACACACACACACACACACACACACACACACAATTTTACATGACATCATTGCATACCTCTCAATTGTCCAGATTTTCGGCTCCTACTTTTTGGTCTGTACCTCATAAAATTTGTGATTTTCTGGCAAATCACTGAATACTGAAGACATTAAATACTGGCAGCCTTTTGTGTTTTAGACTGCATAGCCTTCAGAAAATGCATGTAAACACAAAACCTTTCATTTTACCAACTAAATTTATAAGAGCAATATTTAAAACGTGTCCCTATTTTTGTCCTTTGTTCCTCCCATTGTTTCTGGCTCTGCGCTGGTGGTGGAAATACTAGGTCTGAAGTGAAAGTTGTGCTTTCTCATCTTCAGGGTAATTTGCTTGTCTAAAGCATGCCTGCCTTTTTAATACAAGCTCTAAATTGGAAGCCCTGGAGAGTACATCACTTGCACTCTATTCACATTTAAGAACAAGCACTCCAGTTCTGTCTGCGGCGGAATTAAATTCTGTCACTTTACTGTTTTGCATCAGAATCTGGTAATGCATGTGATTTATTGTCAAAACTTTAGCAAGTTACCGTGTGAACCAAGTAATTCAAACTGCTCATAGCCAATATGCTTGAGGCGCGGCTCTCTTTTCAGTACCTATCTAACAATCTTGATTTCATACCAAAAGTTAAGGTATTCAATGGTAATATTTTCCATGCCTGGAAATAAGATGAGAGCAATTGTCAAGTAATCAGTTTTATAGTATTGTACAGCTCCTGTCTGTCAGTAATCATTATCATCTTCATCAAACCCTCTTTGATCCCATGTAGAAAAAAATGGGAAGAATGTCATGCTGTCACCATTTCTCTTTATTCGATGCCACTTTCCTATCTTATTCGACAACCATGTCTTACTGTCGCAGGTCTTTTCTGACAAAGTCTATGGCCCTGTGTATCCTGTCTGCTGTTTTCAGTGCAGGGGGTTGTATCTCAATGTTAAGTCATATTTACAGCATTTGAAAAGCCTGGAAAAGTGGATGGATAATCAGTTTAGATTGCAGGAGCCTCAATCTCATAGGACCTGTGCATTATTTAGTGTTGTTACATAGCTGGAAAGCATTGTTCTGGTAACGCGTTTTATTGTCTGTTGCCATAGCAATGATCTCCGTGAATTTCATGTGGAAATGGAGATTACATTCCAGTCTTTTAAATGCTTTTCTATAAAAAATGTGGCAATGTTTACTAATAACTATAAAAAAAATTCAGTGTACATAACAATGCTGCTGACCCAAGCGTTTAAATGACGGTAATATAATCTCCTTCATTTTTTCACGTGAAATTCAAGGGGATCGTTACTATGTCAACAGAAAATAAGACACGTTACCAGAACAGTGTTTTACAGCTATGCAGCTATATTTAATTGCCTGCAACCTACATTTTTTTTGTCCTTTCGTGCCACAGGACTGTTAAGTGGAGAAAAAGTCACCATTATCTGAAGAAAATGGCCAGTAGAAATGGTGCAAATTAAGAGTGAAGAAATATAAATGTTTGGTAGACACAGCATAACATTCAAGGAAAATGCTTGTTTGAAAATTTAGAGTTTAATTCTTCAAGAAAGCTGACAGGAAAGCAAGTGAGGGTTTTGTTCACAATGGACACTAAATCAAGGCTGGGGAATGGGATGTACAAAATAATTTAAGTAAAACAACACTGTGGGCAGGACTGTACGTGACACTGTCAAAGTAGGTATTACTTTCGACATCCTACATTTGTACCCAAATTTGAAATGCTGGGATTGTCCCTTTAAACAAATGTTCATCATACTCATCACTGCTGCAGTAGCCTTAGCTATATATTTGCGTATGTTTACTAGGAAAGTCCGACTGGGTAATACCCATTTAAAGCAGAGGCCCGGGGAGAACTCCATTTGCTTACATTGCATTATACTAACTTCCAGTTAAACACAGAGTAGTTATATTTCTATATACATTTATACACAAACAG